>NC_061799.1:44239962-44399169 GCF_021462225.1 Girardinichthys multiradiatus
GATAAACAGTTTTCTCTAAACAGACGACCCTCTTACCTTATCCCTCAGGGTGAGTGCTGCCAGCCTTTAGAGAAAACCTGATTCATAGAAAGGCTTGGAAACAACAAGTGCTACAGAGGTGTCATCGCCGTAGAGTGTCTCTTATGGACCACTCAGTCCGTTCTATCCCTGATTTTAACAGAACCCAACAATATTTAAACTCTTCCACAGGAGGAGGGTCAGAGAATGTTCCTTCATGATCCTTCATGGCTTTAGTTCCGTTTTCTGAAATTCATCCTGGCTTTCTCTGCAGTCTTTGTTCACTTTGGTCTTTATACTGGATGGTTTCACATCACACCAGTGCTTGTAGAATAAAAGAACAGCACTTAGCGTGCCATCACTGGCCACTTTATTAGGTACACCTAGCTACCACTGAGTTGGACATCCTCTTTACCATCTGAACTGCCTTAATTCTTCATTGCATGGATTCAACAAGGTGTCAGAAATATTCTTTAGAGACCCAGATCTATTTTGACATGATACCATCACACTGTTGCTGCAGATTTGTTGGCTCATGCATGATCCTCCCAAAGGTGCTCTGCTGGTTGAAATATGATGACTGTGGAGGCCACTGCAGTACAGTGAACTCATCTTCACCTCATCTTCTAGCTGCTTACATGCCTTAAATGCATTGAGTTGCTGCCTTATCAGGTGGTCGGGGGGTAAATGTTTAGTTATGTTTTTGAGTTCTGAATGATGGGAGTGAGAAAACGTGTATATGTTTAGTTGTCTGACAGAGCCAGTGCAACCATGAAGATTTATAGAAGATGGCTGGTTGATGGATGGATGTTAAATACAATGATTTAATCTCCAACAACTGAATGGAGGTTTTCTAATTGGTCGATGAGTCTTAGGGAATCTTTGAACTGCATAACGGCGCTGAAGCAGCACTTAGTTCTGCTGTTATGCTGCAGGGACGTGTTGGTTTTACAACAATAACTAACTTATTAATCTTAGATTCAGGAACAATGGAGGTGTTTCATTCGGTGCACCGCAAGGTCAAATGAAAGAATTTGCAGCTTTTAGTTTTTTCTTAACTTCTTTTCCAAATCTCAGGCTGATGAGCTTATCTTACAATATAGAAGCTCATCAGTTTGAGATTTCCCAGTTTCAGTTGGCAGAGGCCAGAGAAAAATGAATGTTGGACATCATTAGATGGACATCCTGCTCTAAATGAACAATTAAGCTTCTCTTTGTCTGCTGGATGAAAATGGAAATGTTTCCTTTACAAGTTGGTAAAAACAAATCCTGCATTTTTCAGGAAACCAAAGTGTTTGAATGTAAAACATGATGTTAAATCTGCAGTTTTCCAAACCTCTCCGGTGTGTCAGATTGTTGCAACACGCTGACGAGGTTTGCATTAATAGCCTCGTATTACAGCCGCTCCTGCATGCTTGGTTTGTTTCCTAACTGAAAACACCGGTGATCAGATGCATTAATTTGACTGACATAATTTCAGTAACAAGACTGATATATTAAACTGTCACGGTACTGCAGCCAGCAGTGATCAGTAGGAGTAAAATACGTGCAGTCCTGATATCACTACTTCTGTAACTCTATGTGAAGATTTGGCCTGTTTCAGAGTCAAAAAACATCTCAGGGAGAAGATGTAATCAGCAGCAACAATGATTCAAGCTGAGAGAATAATCAAAATTATGAAATAAACAAAAGATAGAAGAAAAATAATCACAAGATGTGCAGATTTAGGATGAAAAAGGAAAATGTAGCTGAAAAAGAACATTGATCCATCCACCCATCAGCCGCCTGTCTGAAATCCAGTCACAGAGGAGCCTTGAAGAACCTTCTGTCCAGCAACACCTTATAGCTCCTTCTTAGGGGTTACGTGGCACTTCCAGCCCAGGGGTATACACAGTGGTCACTTTTGTTAGGTACAATATGCAATTGCTCATAACGAATTAGTAAATCGGCGGTTGGCATGGTAGCAACTGAATGTATTTAGACATCTAGACATTGGAGACGATGGCTTGCTAAATTTTATGTTAGAAGTCAGAGAAGATAGGGCAGACTGGTTCCAGATGATAAAAAGGCAAGTATCTAAAAAACAACCAAGGTTAGCAGAATACCTTCTCTGAATGCACAATACGTTGTGTAACTGAACACAGTTTAAACACCAATGCCTTCTGGACCATTGCTACTGATCATGTCCATCGCTTTGTAGCCACAAGGTACAGATCTTAAAATGGCTACTCAAAGCTGGAAATAGAAGGTTAATACATGAGAATGACACTTCAATGACCTGGAAAAATATAATACCAAGGTGTTTGAGGTTTGGTTTGACAGAAGAGCTCAATACACCAAGGACCCACTTGATTTTAGTTATTCTGTTTTCAGGAGCAATAATTAAGACTTCAGTCTCATTAGAGCCAATGTTTAATGCTGCTAATACATTTTATCAAGGAGGACTGAATATCATCACCTCAGAAATGATAAGACACATAAAAAACTGCCTGAATATTTGGCCTAGAGGGAAAATACACAAAAGAAAGAGAATAAGTCCTAAGACTGAGCCCTGTGGTACTCCAGATGAGATGCTATCACGCCAGCATGGATCAAAATCTCTACAGTGTTTCTGACACCATGTTGATTCTATGTTACAAAGAATTAAGACATTTTTCAAACGTTGTCCAAACCCGGTCCTAGAAAGGTGGCCGGTGACTCCTTTAGATCTGAAGGAATCTCAGCCAAAGCTGCTGAGGTGGATCCTGGCTGCCCAGTGAAGGAAGCTCATTTCTGCTGCTTGTCTCCAGAATCTGGTTCTTGTGGACATGATGCGTATTACATGACCAAAGGTTGGGGCTGTAAGGTACAGTATCGGTCAAATGTTTTAGATACACCTTCTAACTTAATTTTCATCACTATTTACACGGTAGATTCTCACCAAAGGCAACAAAACTATGAACAAACATGGAATCATATAGTAAACAAACCATGTGAAATAACTCTAAACATTTTTATATTTTAGATTCTTCCAAATAGCCATCCATTGCCCTGATGACTGCTTTGCTTTCTTGGCGTTCTCTCCATAATCTTCATGAGGTGGTCACCTGAAATGGTTTTCCAAAGAGTCTTGAAAGAACTTCCCAAACGTTCATTGAGAGACGGCCAGAGCTTAATATTTTATCATATGTCATCACAGCAAAGGGCGGCTACTTTACGGAATCTAAAATCTAAAATATATTTTAAGTTCTCTTACAATTTTTTGTTTGCTACATAATTGCATTTGTGTTTATTCACGGTTTAGATGCCTTCAGTGAGAATCCATGAACAATGTAACTAGTCATAAACATAAAGAACACCATTAAATTAGAAAGTGTGTCTAAAACATTTGACCTTGTACGTCCAAATCAAAAGTTTGTTTTTTTTTAGCTCAGTTTCTTCTTCACCATGACAGACTGGAGGAATGCCCTCGTTACTACAATCTGTCTCCATCCTGCCATCGCTCACTGCAACTCTTAAGCTTCAGGCAGTAACATTCCTGATCCAGGTCTTACCGAGGCAACGTCCCAGGTGTTTGACGTCTATCTGCTCCTGCTTCATGCACGAAGCCTCTCTGACCAGGCAGGGATTGTTGTAGGAGTTTCCGTCTGTAGCACACACCGGGTTTTCATTGTGGCCGCTGCAGTCAATGTTGCATATGCACCTGAGGGCAGAGGTCAACCATTAGGACAATATCTCAGGAAATGAAGGGTGTCTTTACAGCCTGAACCAATTTCTGACACACAGCGTCCATCAGCACTGAATTATTATGACACAGCTCATTAATCGTTAACAGAGGGGCTCATTTCAAGCCACTGGAAACCTTCTCTAACTTAAATCAACATTTCAGGCTAGAATTAGTGTTTGTGTACCATTTAAAGTGTGGTTTGGATTCTTTATCTCTTATACTAGGCTCTGCTGCCTTCAGACATTAACCCAAGCCTTTTATAACAAAATATATTAATGTGGGATAAAGCTACTCTTTCAAAAAATAATAACTTCTCTAATGAAGGCCAAAAATTCAGAGAGGTATTAGTATTTATTTAAGATATTTTTTGATGAGCTTTGAGTTATATTTGAACTAGGACATATCTAGGACCTGTATGGTCACGGTGACTCTGGAAGTTCACCTCACACCAAGAAAAACCGAGTTCACTCTCACAAATGTCAAACTAAATCCACATTTACAATAAGGCCGGCTTGCATTCATTCATTTCATAGTCATCTATGTTTTTTAATAGTAGTAAATAGTATCATCTGTTAACCACATCATGAATGTGTCACGTAGCATTTCCAGTAGCATCTCTTTGATTCAGGTCAGTTTTACCCTAAACAGAAAAATATCTCAGAAAAGCTGCTTTTCAAACGTTTTTCTGTTTTATTTTCATATTTGGAAAAAAAGTTTGTATAAATTTGAAAAACTGTGAGTGAAAACAGTTTATTATATATAATTAACTGATACTTTAGTAACTGAAGACAACATCTGTCCAGTTATAATAATGAAACCTGTGTGCAGAACAGTGAGAGAAGGTTAGAAATGTGAAAAAAGAATCAACGTTTTCCTTCAGCTTAGGGTTCTGCAACCTGCGGCTCTTTGGACCTTTTATGATGGCTCTTAATAACGTTGGCAAAAAATAATAAAGAACCAACTGATGTTTTAAATATAACGTAATCACAAATACAGTTAGCCGTTTTCAGTTTTTCATGACATAATTGCACTGAATTTTCAAAATGTCTCCAAACAAAGAGATTTATGCTGAATTTTGTAATATTTTAAATAAATACTACAACATTAAGTAAAGACATTTTAAGTGTAAAGGACCCACTGGCACTTGCAGAGATGTAGGATCTTCTACACCTGATTGGTTAAGGTTTTCAAAATAAAATCGATGTGGTTTGGTCATTCCTTGTTAAATCAGTCTGGAATGAATCATTTCTGGATACACCTGCATAAGACGGCTGTTTAAAGCCCATTGTATGCACTGGGGAGCTCATTGGACAGTTTAAAACAGATCTTGATCTTGGTACCTGTACAGCAGACATCTGCTTTGGTTCCCTGGATTCTTATTTTTGCAAACATCTTTTTCCTGAATGAGGAAATCAATTGATGGATGTTACCTTTTAACTTTGCTTTAATAAAAGCAACAAATGGAAGTTTGATTACATGTGACCTCTTAGCGTTTTAGAGCGTAATGCTCGATACAAATAAGCGCTTTTTATTTATTGATTCGACGCTCACCAGACATCCTCCGAGTCTTCATCACATTCTGCTCCATATTTACATGTGCTGCACTTGGTGAACTTCTTGCCAATGTCGGAGGCTGAGCCTTCCTCATCTGTTGGAGCAGCAGAGAAGGAAAAATGTTTTAGTAACATCTACACACTCCTGCTTACCAGGTTGCAGTTTACCTTTCCATTAAAGGGCCTTGGAAAAATATTCATACCACTGTAACTTTTCCCATTTTGTCACATGAAAATCACAAACTGCATCTAGAAACAGGAATTGTTGCTCATTCTTCTTGTAAAATAGCCCAAGCTCAGTCAGACTGGATGAAGAGCATCTGTTAACAAAAATCTGTCTTGCCACAGATACTCAATTGGATTAAGGTCGGGACTTTGACTAAGCCATTCTAACACATGAACATGTTCATCTAAACCACCCCATTGTAGTTCTAGCTGTATGTTTAGGGTCGTTGTCCTGCAGGAAGGTGAACCACCAACCCAGGCAAGACACAGGTGAAATACAAAAACTGATTGACATGGTGCAGGTGGACCGAATGAGGCTGATTGCAGACTGGCAGGAGTGAACATAACGTGGCTGGAGCACAACAAAAATTCAAGGACACAAACTAACCGAGGGAAACATAACGTACAGAACATAAACTAGAAAACACTAAGAACAGAAAACAATCATAAGAAACTAAAGCACCACCAGGAAAACAGTAAACAGAAGCAGGACCCACAACAACAACAACAACCTGGAAAACATCAGGATAAAAATAAAACCCAAAAAATTGAAGTTTGTGGTAGTAACACAATAAAATGTGAAAAATGTAAGAAATGTTAAAACTTTTATAAGACACTGTATGCTTTTTATTTGGGTAAAGTCTCCAGTCAAAAGTTCAGAACAGCCCATCTCTAAGACCAAATCAAATTTTTGAAAGAAATTCTCTGTTAAAACTGGATCAGTTGTGTGATCAAGCTGGAAAAGAAAACAGAGATCCCAGGGCTCCAGCTGCTAAAATCATTGTCAAGGAAAGTCTGTCAACTTGTTTCCAAAGGTCCAGGAAATCCAAAAACTTAAGGTGGGCATTTATACAGTGGATGATGGGAAAACAAGGCATCCAGAAAATAGGACCCATCAGCATCCTGAACACAGGAGTACAACAGGGCTGTGTGCTCAGTCCAGCTCTGTTTACCCTCTTCAACCAGGACTTCACATCCATTCACCTCCTGGGGCCTCCTTCACTTTGTTCACAACATATTATAGACACACAATATCTGCAACATAGACAAATAAATCAATATGCACATGGAACATAACCTTCTGCCTTACTTGCACCCATTGCTCTAATAATTTGAACTCGTTTCAGTCTGGATCTTATTCCTTCAGCAAATAAATATTAATGTCATAAAACTGAACCTGAGAAACAAACTTTCAGAAGTTTAATCTGTTTCCTGGAAGTGAAATCTGTGTCATTATTCACCTGTGAGACACTTTGTTTTGTTTGGTTAAACTATAATCCTCCTCCTCCCCTCCAACATTTAAAAACCTCGTTAATTTCACCACTGTGTCTGTTTCTGCTCCACCAACTGTGCAATTCTTTATTTTTTCAGATCTTCATCACTGAACATAATAATCGGCTTTTCGTCATTTTTATTTGTTCTGCTTTTTTCCAGAAGAATGACTTAATTTCATTTTGAAAACAACCTTCAGCTCACATCGTTTTTTTTTTTTGTTCTGGTTAGTGGCGCCGCAGCCGTTAACCCTGATGGATCCCCTTCCTGCCATCAAGACAAGACACGGCTCAGACACTTTTCTATCAGACAAAGCTGAGTGTGTGAAGAGGCTCCTGAAGCTTGTCGGCCAAATGGAAACAGAGACGGCACATTATCATCTCATGATATTGTTATTATCATTACAGGGGAAGCGTTTAATACCATCTCGCATGATGACGTCCATTCTCCAGCAGCACTGCAAAGGATGATCCGCTAACCGCCGCAACATCAAGTATCAAAGAACCGCAGGGATTATTCAGAGCTGCCTTTCATCAGCGGAGCCATTTTCATGATCCATCAGGCGCAAGTTTGTTGTAAAATAGAAAATAAGCAGTATGGAACAATGGTGGGAACATCAGTACTGACAGGGAAACCATTTTAGATCCCTGTGGACTGAGGACACCTACCAAGTAAAAAACAGCATTACACCATAAATGACCACGAAGAACTGAACTGAGGTTTTATGGGCTGATTGGTAACAATGGCAAGAAGTCAGTTTGAGTCAAAAAGAGGCTTTCAAAGCTTTGGCTTTCCACAACTGCTGCAGTCCGGGACATCTGACCTGGTTGACCCCCCTGTCGGCTGTTGGCGACCGTGCTCAAAGGTAAACATTTAACTTGGAAGCTACATAGTGGCTGTTTGTTGTCTGAAACCCACCTAGTAAAGAGGCTTTATATTCATGCAGAATTTGGAAACAGTCCCACATTATCTGCAGCTTTAATAATTATTGGCCATAATTTTTTTTTTAAATGTGTAAAGAATCTGATCATTTATTAAGGCACCATGAACTCAGATTATTTCCCATGAGCTTCGGTACATATAAAATATAATCTAAATATGATGGATGATGCACACAGAGTCAGTTGGAATCCCTTATGGAAACATGCTGCAGATGTGAACAGCTACTTCCTGAAGGCTGTGAAATCTTTACTCTGTGTGATACTTCAGGTTCAATCCTGGATGTTCTATCATAGATATTTTATGTAAAAAATAAAAGTAAAACAAAATCACCTGACAAATTGATGCAGCTAAACTGCAGAGGTGTTCAAATGGCTGTCCACTTCCGTTATACACAAATGGCTGCTCTAAGCAGGGCAGTATGATTAAACTGAGCAATGAAAACTGTGTGTGTGTGTGTGTGTGTGCTGCCTGACAGATCGGCCTGCTGTGTGTGGAGGTATCGAACATGGAGAGCACAGTCGGCGCTCGATCGATTGACGAGGATCTGCAGCAGAGAAGCGTCTTTGTTCCTGCTGACAGCAGGACGCCGCTGCTTCCCCCTCTCTGACTCCTGTTGTCATTTCCTTTTTAGGTTTGTTGAATATTTGGCACAAAGAGCAAATCCCCTCTGCTGAAAAAGGTACATTTGTGCACGTATGTTGTGTTAAATCCCAGCCGAACACAGATTTTGTAGCTTTAAACAGATGCAGCTTATTATTACCGTTGTTTCGGTTGGCTGCTGAACATCGTCAAAACACACCTTCCACACAGCTGGGAACAACTGCTTTGTGAATGCTACGCACTCATGGTTTTAAATCATTTCACCAGTAATAGTTGTGGATATGGATGCAACATTGAAGGAACTTCTGGTTTGTACTGATTGTTTTCTATATGCCGCAACTATGTTCTGTGTTCTCCATTTGTCTC
This sequence comes from Girardinichthys multiradiatus, assembly GCF_021462225.1. Classification (NCBI taxonomy): domain Eukaryota; kingdom Metazoa; phylum Chordata; class Actinopteri; order Cyprinodontiformes; family Goodeidae; genus Girardinichthys; species Girardinichthys multiradiatus. The sequence goes on from NC_061799.1 coordinate 44,248,645, forward strand.
CAAGCAGTAGAGTCACAAAACACAAGAAATCTTCCAGGCAGGACTAAAATTTCCTAAAACCTTGGGGAAGAATATGTTCTGATATTTGATTAAACTAAATCTGGACCTTTAGTCATAATTACAAAACCCACTTTGCACATCACCAAAATCCCTCCACATTCACAGGGAAGCATGGTGGTGGGAGTGCAGCCCTCTGGGATTACGTTTCTTTAAATGTATCTAGACTGAAATCATGAAAAGCTCTAAATACCAAACAGTTTTAGACCAAAACCTTCAGGTGCCTGCCAGGAAGCTGCAAATGAATTTTGTTTTTCAGCATCACAGCAAAACCGAGCATTAATCTATATTAAGAAAAGATGGGATTCAAATCAGGAAAATGACAATTCTGGAATGCCCTAACCAAAGTCCAGAACTACATCTGGCAGAAGACCTGTGGGTTCACCTGGAGAAGGTTGGGGACATAAGATGTCCTCACAGTCTGAGTCAGGATGTGGAGTTCTGATTGACTCCGTCTCCTACCAGCTTTTTAATGTCGTTTTTCACAGCAACAGATTTTCTGGGATAAATGTCACTTTTTATCTGGACACAGTTTTGAAAGGATTCATTATGGTTTCATTTCAACAGGGGTGTGTAAACTTCTTATGTCCACTGTAGTTGGTTTATTAAAACAGTTTGTTCACTTCAACTAGTGATCATCAGGTTTTATGTGTTTTATGGTACAGAAGATGACAAGTTTGGGACATACGGACTGAAAATAAGCTTTGGGTGTACAAACTTTACTGTAGTAAAGACCTCTGGTTAGATGTGAGTGTTGTTTATTCCACTCTGATGTTTTTGTCTTTGGGTCTGCTGAGTTGTTGCTTCCCTCGAGAGATGCTGAAAGAGCCAATCCTTCGGGGCGATGAGAGCAGTTCTGATGTTGTTTTTATCTTTTCCACCTAAACATTTAAACCCAGGAAACCCGCATTGTGTCATCATCAAAGGAGCAGAACCAGGCCGAGACTTTTTATCATCATATGGCTGAGACGTGTCCGGAAGCAGACTGAGAGGCTCCTAGACTGGACCTGGAGATGACACGGTTGAAGGATGCTCCTGCAGCTCCGGACGGACGCTGCACGCAAATTCAGCCCAGATGTTTGGAAGGTTTTAATGATGAAGTGGGAATATTAACAATAAATGATGGACATCAAAGATTTTTCTTGGACTAAATGTCATTTATACGTCAGGCAGACGCAGATCAGCTGCTGGGTTTTCTTTGTAGAGGTCGGCTTAAATTCAACGTTTTTCAGCGGATGAATTATTTAAAGCTTCAACAGTTTGCTGTTGTTTTTTTCCTCAAAGGTCAGAGGTTATTTTATCTAAAACAGATGAAAAGATCTGGACATGAAAAAAACTGATTTCAATCTGAAAATAAAAAATCTGAAACACAAACCTGAAAAAAGGTTCAAAACCTAAAAATTTGTAATAAAAAAAGAACTGAATTGTATTTTTATTCAGACTGAAAGAAACTCTAGTTTCACTTTTTTTTACTTTAGATCATTTTTTTTTCAGTTTTAACGTGTTTTTACAAACATACAATAATTTTGACCCTTTCCTGCCTCCATAGGTTTGACAAAAACACATCAATTAATACAAATTATGTTGTTAAAATTCACAGAATACCGGTTTTAAAATATTATAAAATAAAGCTCCATTAACCAAGAAAAAACACTGACTGCAATGAGCCTCAGTATCACTTAACTTTTATAATGAGGATAGTGGACTTATTTGAATCTTTTCCTGATGCCCGACAAGCACACATTGTTCCTTAATTGGGACGCAGCGTTGCTCAGTGGTTGAGCAAATGGACCATATATGGAGGTCATAGTGCTCGATGTTGCTGTCCCGGGTTCAATTCCCAACCCTGGGGCATTCACTATGGATCTTCCCTTCTTACTGTCAAGGTATTAATAACTAAAAGCCAAAAAATAAAAAATACATTAAAATGTTCCTCAATTTAAGTTTATTTTTCTTTCCTCCCCTACTGAAGTCATTCATTTTTTGCAGCAGTCAACAGCTGAGAGGCGGATCTCCATCCAGGTTCATCGTGGCAACACAGAGATGAACGACCAGCCACTCACACCATCTACAGCCCCATTAAATCAGCCATTTAACCTGACATGCATGTGTTGGGCTGTGGGATGAAGCTGGAGGATCTCCAGCATTCATCCCTCATTGTCATGTTTCAGATGCCCATATATGCAGTGCAACCTGTTACAGCCCATTTATTGGCCCCTTTGGTGTGGAAAAAACCTTAAATTATCTTTTTTTATTGCAGCATTTGAAAATGTACAGCAACGTGATGAAAATATTCATTTTACAGATAATCTCTCTGAGGCGACGTTCTCCTTCTCAAGACAACATATTTATGGGTAAAATCTACTGAGTTGTAATACAGAAGATGTTCTGGGTGTGTTGCTGAGAATGGATTTATGACTGAGTGTAGTGATGTAATATAGACACTGCTAAAAATATTATAATATCGATGAAAACACATGAATGCAGCAGGTAAACCAATTACAGCTGCTGGATCCACTACAATAACCTAAGCCTGTAACATTCATTTATTTAACATAGTTTTAAAGAACCGAAGTAAATATTAATAACTGGGATGAATTTGTACAAAATAATCCCAAAATGAACTTGAGTTAGAAGCCAACCGAAGGCAGCAGGTGTGGCTTTGAGTCGTGTTGCTGAACAGTGTTGTTTTAAAGGGGTTGGACCTTCTCCTTACATCACCTGAAGGTTTGTTCTGGAGGAGGAAGAGGTGAAATGATTTAGGTCGAAAGTCAAGATCAGAAACTTGGTTCATATTAATATCTCCCAGTTTGAGTCTAACAGATGAATGTTTAATGTTGGAGATACCGTCTCTGCTGCAGATGCCTCTGACGCTCCTTTATTTAATGTAGTGTTTTTTGGTCAGGCAGTGATTTTGTAAATATTCTTCATATTATTTTCTAAAACAAATGTGGAATTTACCCTTACTTCTGTTAACCCATTTGTATGAAATGTAACCAGTGTTTAGCCTTGAGATGAGGACTGCACAATATTAGGAACACATGACTCTGCTGCATCTTCGCCGAGCACTTCAATCATGATGTTGATTCAATTACCCCACATTTACCTCACTCCTCTCATTCATCTTCATCATCTAATGTCCCTACCACTCTCTTTAGCATCTCAGTCATTAAAACAGACATCAAAAGCTGAGAAAGTTCATCCAGCAAACCAAATATATTATTAGCAAGCAGTTCTTCGCAATTTGGGATTTTGCACACATTATCATGATGATTGTAATTTGATATAAAGTAGAAATATAATTATTGAACATGTGATGTATTTTCTTGTAAATAGATTTCTCACATGAACAAAATATGTTGGGAAAAAGGCAGAAAGCCGAGAAACCAGCTGAGACCTGTCCGTTTTAGGAAACACTCCAGCTCCCCATCAATGTAAATTAATAGCAGATGGTTCAGTCCAGATTAATGGTCTAAAAAGGTTTAAATTCATCAAGGTATCACACCAGAAGCATCACATAATGGGTGAAAGTAACAACCTCTCTCAAGATCTTCACTGCATTATTGATAGCACTGGTTACTGGTTACAAGAAGGATGACTGTGCACGTCACCCCAAAACCCTGCAGCAACGGTGAAGTCTGGAGGTGGAAACATTATGGTGCGGGGCAGTTTTCTCTGAAATCATCTAATTCTTGATGAGAATCTGTAGATAAAACAATGGTGGAGTTTTAGAAGATAATGATCTGAGAAACCTTCAGAACGGAAAAGGTTCAGTTTCACAAAATCAATATAAAACAGTTTGAATGGGCCAGTCAGTCAGCGGACTTAAATCCAGTTTAGTAAAGAACTGATGATCAGAGTACATAGAAGAGGAACCAAGAACCTTCAAGATGTTGGGTCAAAATCCAAGCTAAGCAATGCAAACAACTAGTTTCTCCATGGTGGAGACACCTCAAAGCTACATGACAGACAAAGGATGTTCTACTATGTATTAAATATATTTTATTAAATCAAATCTAATTTATGAGATTATTTCCTGCGTTGTTTCCCTGCATTCAACATGTGGATTACTTGGGTTGTTACCGACAACTGGTGTACGTGTCTCGTTCATGTATTGGATGTTTTAACGGAGACTCTGATGTCTTTAATCCTTATTTTTCCCACTGTATTGTGCAGCTCTACTTGAGATTGAATATTTTTATCAAGTGTTACAGGATTTCTACTTTGAACTAAGAAAGCACCACCCAGAGCATAAACATGTGGGGCACAGATAGACAAAATCAAAGTAAAATGAGCTCTAAAAGATTTAAAAAACGTTTGTTGGAGGTGTGATTAGGCCTCGCTGAGTTCATGTTGAATCTTCTCATTTCAGAAACCGTTTAGCAGGTAAATCTTTGACTGCTGCAACAGTACAAACAGCGTTAGAGGCTGTTTCAGTAATTAATCTCAAAGGTTTGACTGTTTCAACGGCAGCAGCCTGTCAACCGGGCCCGTCATGCAGATGGTGGAGGTACCGTCTCTCCTGGAGCCGCCTCTAATAAAACCTCCCTGCAGCAGCCAAATGAAACAACAAACCATGTGGTCGTCCTCACAGGTGGCTGCAAAATTCCTCTGTTGCCAAATTTGGCATCGATAATGCTTCCAGCTCGGCCCCCACAGGACGGAGAGATTCAGCCTGTTCCTCTGGGACGACTTAATGTCTCCTCACAGGCTTTATTACAGGAGTTAATATGCATCAGAGCAGGCGTGGAGGTCCAGACACACACACACACACACACGAACCCTCAGAAGGTACTCTTCATATCAGAACAGACTCAGAGGCAGCAGCTACTGTTTGAGAGGAGCAGATGAAGACTAAGCTGAAATTGATTTCTGTTTGACTTTCAGTCACAACAGAATTGAAGCAGGAAATGAAATCTTTAAATAGCCCAAAGAAAAAAAACAACACAGACTCACCGTCTCCGTCTCCTGAACCAGAACCAGTATCTGTGAAGACACAAGAAACACACCAGCGGTCAGATGTTTGCTCTGAAGAGAAGTTACCAAAAAAGTCAGGTTTATCCAGCAGGTTATTGCTTCTGAGTCTGGAGGCCAACATTCATGAACATTCAATGAAGCACTAAACAGGAGAGGCCGAAACTTTCTAAATAAATCAAAGAAGACATTAAGTTCTGTTGTAGTTCTGGTGTTTTGGTCAGACGTTTACATCCAGTCATCATGAGCATAAATACAGGGGTTGGACAATGAAACTGAAATACCTGGTTTTAGACCACAATAATTTATTAGTATGGTGTAGGGCCTCCTTTTGCGGCCAATACAGCGTCAATTCATCTTGGGAATGACATATACAAGTCCTGCACAGTGGTCAGAGGGATTTTAAGCCATTCTTCTTGCAGGATAGTGGCCAGGTCACTACGTGATACTGGTGGAGGAAAACGTTTCCTGACTCGCTCCAAAACACCCCAAAGTGGCTCAATAATATTTAGATCTGGTGACTGTGCAGGCCATGGGAGATGTTCAACTTCACTTTCATGTTCATCAAACCAATCTTTCACCAGTCTTGCTGTGTGTATTGGTGCATTGTCATCCTGATACACGGCACCGCCTTCAGGATACAATGTTTGAACCATTGGATGCACATGGTCCTCAAGAATGGTTTGGTAGTCCTTGGCAGTGACGCGCCCATCTAGCACAAGTATTGGGCCAAGGGAATGCCATGATATGGCAGCCCAAACCATCACTGATCCACCCCCATGCTTCACTCTGGGCATGCAACAGTCTGGGTGGTACGCTTCTTTGGGGCTTCTCTACACCGTAACTCTCCTGGATGTGGGGAAAACAGTAAAGGTGGACTCATCAGAGAACAATACATGTTTCACATTGTCCACAGCCCAAGATGTGTGCTCCTTGCACCATTGAAACCGACGTTTGGCATTGGCATGAGTGACCAAAGGTTTGGCTATAGCAGCCTGGCTGTGTATATTGACCCGGTGGAGCTCCCGACGGACAGTTCTGGTGGAAACAGGAGAGTTGAGGTACACATTTAATTCTGCCGTGATTTGGGCAGCCGTGGTTTTATGTTTTTTGGATACAATCCGGGTTAGCACCCGAACATCCCTTTCAGACAGCTTCCTCTTGCGTCCACAGTTAATCCTGTTGGATGTGGTTCGTCCTTCTTGGTGGTATGCTGACATTACCCTGGATACCGTGGCTCTTGATACATCACAAAGACTTGCTGTCTTGGTCACAGATGTGCCAGCAAGACGTGCACCAACGATTTGTCCTCTTTTGAACTCTGGTATGTCACCCATAATGTTGTGTGCATTTCAATATTTTGAGCAAAACTGTGCTCTTACCCTGCTAATTGAACCTTCACACTCTGCTCTTACTGGTGCAATGTGCAATCAATGAAGACTGGCTACCAGGCTGGTCCAATTTAGCCATGAAACCTCCCACACTAAAATGACAGGTGTTTCAGTTTCATTGTCCAACCCCTGTATGTTTATTTTGGGCTTTTAATAACTCCTTTTTCCCAGACTGGAATGACTGTACAGCATACAACTCCAGTGGAAGAAGACGTGAACTTCCACTCTCAGCTGAAGGGAAATGGGTAAGGATTATTAGGACTGAATTAGAAAGAAGGACCTGCTCCAAAGGAGAAACCTACAAACTGGTTTGTACCCTGCAGCTGATGTTTCATGCCCTAACCCAAGATGAAGATTGAGCTTTTTGGCACAATGACAACATGTTTGGAGGAGTCAAGGTTTTAAATCTAAGAACACCGTAGCAACTGTCAAACATAATGTGGCGGCATCATACTGTTGGATTGTGTCAGTGCCAGCAGCAGCGGTGCATTTAACAAAGCAGATTGATCTTCCTCCAAATTCTTCCACCTTCACCTCAAATGAACAACATGATGGTTATTCCCTTAGCTCTCAACAGTCATGACTTTGTGGGATTCTTCCAAAATAAAATTGATTCTGTTAAAAATAAAATCTTTGACATACTCCCGAAGATGATTACTTCATCCTCAGCAGGTGAGACAACATTGGAAATAACTGTAGAACCTGATTTGTGTTTGGACTGTTTTGATCCTGTGAAGCTTCCTGAGTTATCAGAAATATTAGCTTCATCTAAACCTTCAACTTGTATGTTAGACCCAATCCCAACTAAATTATTTAAGGAAGTGTTCCCTCTGATTACCAGCCCCATTTTAGATATACAGGTCCTTCTCAAAATATTAGCATATTGTGATAAAGTTAATTATTTTCCATAATGTCATGATGAAAATTTAACATTCATATATTTTAGATTCATTGCACACTAACTGAAATATTTCAGGTCTTTTATTGTCTTAATATGGATGATTTTGGCATACAGCTCATGAAAACCCAAAATTCCTATCTCACAAAATTAGCATATCATTAAAAGGGTCTCTAAACGAGCTATGAACCTAATCATCTGAATCAACGAGTTAACTCTAAACACCTGCAAAAGATTCCTGAGGCCTTTAAAACTCCCAGCCTGGTTCATCACTCAAAACCCCAATCATGGGTAAGACTGCCGACCTGACTGCTGTCCAGAAGGCCACTATTGACACCCTCAAGCAAGAGGGTAAGACACAGAAATAAATTTCTGAACGAATAGGCTGTTCCCAGAGTGCTGTATCAAGGCACCTCAGTGGGAAGTCTGTGGGAAGGAAAAAGTGTGGCAGAAAACGCTGCACAACGAGAAGAGGTGACCGGACCCTGAGGAAGATTGTGGAGAAGGGCCGATTCCAGACCTTGGGGGACCTGCGGAAGCAGTGGACTGAGTCTGGAGTAGAAACATCCAGAGCCACCGTGCACAGGCGTGTGCAGGAAATGGGCTACAGGTGCCGCATTCCCCAGACCTGGTCTACAGAGAAGCAGCACTGGACTGTTGCTCAGTGGTCCAAAGTACTTTTTTCAGATGAAAGCAAATTCTGCATGTCATGCGGAAATCAAGGTGCCAGAGTCTGGAGGAAGACTGGGGAGAAGGAAATGCCAATTGAGTGCATAACTGTACATGATTATTTGAAGGTTGACGTTTTTTGTATTAAAAACACTTTTCTTTTATTGGTCGGATGAAATATGCTAATTTTGTGAGATAGGAATTTTGGGTTTTCATGAGCTGTATGCCAAAATCATCCGTATTAAGACAATAAAAGACCTGAAATATTTCAGTTAGTGTGCAATGAATCTAAAATATATGAATGTTAAATTTTCATCATGACATTATGGAAAATAATGAACTTTATCACAATATGCTAATATTTTGAGAAGGACCTGTAATTAATCTATCTTTAGTAAATGGATCAGAACCACAGGCTTTTACGGTAGCTGTAATTAAACCTTTACTTAAGAAACCTTCACTTGATTGAGATGACTTGAAAAATTACAGATCTATATCCAATCTTCCATTCTTATCTAAAATTCTTGAGAAAATAGTTGCTAATCAAATGTGTGAACATTTATACAGCAATGACCTGTTTGAAGAGTTTCAGTCAGGCTTCAGAGCTCATCATAGCACTGAAACAGCTCTGCTGAAAGTCACTAATGATATTCTTATGGCCTCAGATAATGGACTTGTGTCTGTTCTGGTTCTGTTAGATCTCAGTGCTGCATTTGATCCAGTCGACCATAATATTCTCTTAGAAAGGCTGGAATATGCTTTAGGGATCAGGGGAACAACGCTAGGCTGGTTTAAATCTTATCTGTCTGACAGATTTCAGTTTGTTCATGTAAATGATAAATCATCTTTAAACTCCAGGGTTAATTGTGGAGTACCACAGGGTTCAGTACTTGGGCCAATTCTCTTTACTATATATATGCTTCCAATAGGTCAAATTATCAGGCAGCATAGGATAAATGTTCACTGTTACGCTGATGATACTCAGCTTTACTTATCCATAAATCCTGATGAACCCAACCAGTTAGATAGACTACAAGCATGTCTTGAAGACATAAAAACTTGGATCTAAATTTTCTGCTTCTAAATTCAGACAATTCAATTCAATTCCCCCTCCTTGAACCACCACCTTAACGTGGTGGAGGGGTTTGAGTGCTCAAATGATCCTAGAGGCTATGTTGTCTGGGGCCTAAATGCCCCTGGTAGGGTCTCCCATGGCAAACAGGCTCTAGGTGATGGGTCAGACAAAGAGTGGTTCAAGAATCCCTCATGAAGAAAAAAATATCGAGGCACGTGACGTCGCCCTGAGCTATCTTCTGTATTTTTTACCTACATCATTTACCTACTTTTCCAATGGTTATAATCAGTCTGACAGAGAGAGGTATCCCAATCATTGTGGTTTTTAGTATAAAAATGACCAGCAGTGGGCTCTAGATGGACAAACTATCTACTTTTAAGACAAGGCTTAAAACTTTCCTTTTTGATAAAGCTTATAGTTAGAGTGGCTTAGGTTATCCTGAGTTATCTCTGTAGTTATGCTGCTATAAGTTTAGGCTGCTGGAGGACATAATGACCACTTTCACCTTCTTTGCTACATTCTCATACTACTCTCCAATTTTGCATTATTTGCTGTTATTTCACCTTTTAATTTTGTTCTCTCTCTTTTCTCTTCCTAGAAGTTACACCTGGCCTGACTCTGTGTCTACCTGTGACACCTTTCTAGAGAGGGGAATCGTCCGAGCTTCTGCTGGCAACAACTTAATGCTCACCTTCTACAGATGATACACATAGCCCTGTCTTTCAGTGTTTAATCCTTTCTCTCTCCTTGACATGGCGATTGACTGAGCTTCTACTGTGACTAACTCTATGTGCTCTCTTTCAGACTCTAACCTTGAAAACTGGCTCAGAGTTTATCTGTTATTTCTTTCTAGATGAAACGACTAAAGGAGCTACATCCATTAACATTTACTTTTTCTTCCCATAGAAAGTACTCCTGGATCAGTGCTTCTTTGTTCTCTTTGTGTCTCTGCTCTGTTCTCTCAAACCCCCAGTCGGTCGTGGCAGATGGCCGCTCACACTGAGCCTGGTTCTGGTTCTGCTGGAGGTTTCTTCCTGTTAAAAGGGAGTTTTTCCTCTCCACTGTCGCTACATGCATGCTCAGTATGAGGGATTGCTGCAAAGTCAATGCCAGTGACTGTCCATTGTCTCTACATGCTCTTCCAGGAGGAGTGAATGCTGCAAGTCACTGACTGGATGCAATCTGCTGGGTTTCCTTAGATAGAAAAACTTTTTATCCAGTTTGAATAAATAACTGAATCTGACTGAACTGTTCAATGGTTAGGATTAATTGGAATGTATGAACCTGACTTTTGTGAAGAACCTTGAGACAACATGTGTTGTGAATTGGCGCTATATAAATAAACGGAATTGAATTGAATTAAAACTTAAACACAACAAGGTGTTCTGACTGGACAATTAACCACATCAGAGCCGGTTCTTGAACGGACAACACAGACTTACTTTGAGCTTCTGAGATAGCCTCCCCAAGGCTCTGTGCTGAGCCTCGTTCCATCCCAGGAAACCAGACAAGTGGGCAAATTTCCAGCCAGAGTTTTAAGGGTTATATGAGAAGATTTAAGTCTCTTTACTAAACATTATTTAGTCAAATATTGGTGAGAGTCTATATATTTGAGCCTGCTTGTTTTCACTGATGATGAGCAGCTGGATGTGAGCCTGTTTCTGCAGGGTGTTTGCCGTCTCGTTGACTCCATCAGGAAATGGAGCGACTGTTTTAAACTTGGCGCTGATGCACTGAATTAAAGAAATGAACGCAGTGTTTGGATTTTCTGGCACGATGCTGCTGCATTAAGAAATGGACTCCAGCTGCTTTCTTCCATTAAATTTCACATCTTGCTGCCAAACTTCCTCGCAGGGCCCCGATGAGGTTGTTTTTCATTGAAGAGAAGGCAGAAACAGTTGGAGTGAGAGTAGGAAATATTCATGGCTTTGTCAGCACGGTATGGATTATAATTGAAAGATTTGGCTTAAAATTGCCGCTGAAACTCAACTTTAATTGTTTTGAAAGAAAAAAATATCAAAGATGTCAGAGTAAAAAATGGCTGAGTTGTTATTGATTTCCTAAGGCAGATTTACTGATAAGGCAGCAAAAACAAAGAAAAACATGAAGAAAAACATCAAAAAAGAAACATTTTTTACTGCATTAAAGTTGGATGAGATCAGTTTATAATATTTACTTGTTTAAGAAAATGAAGCTGTGGCCAACAAATTATGCATTAGCACTGATGTTTGCAGCTTTGGTTCTGTTCTGACTGATGTCTTCTTCTGTCTTGGTCGGTACCTTCTCATTCCATGAGTTCTGCTGGAGGAGTGCACTACAGAACCATATGTTACCACCAGTGCAGAGCTTGGTTTCCATCCAGAGCAGGTGAGTGTGGGTGCACCTGCATGCACAGTTAGGTGAAGACATTTAAACAAAAGGAGCAGCCAAGAAGCCACTTCTTGTCCAAGGAAAACATAAATGACTGAGTGAAATTTGACAGAAAGTCTGAAGATGGGCAGCAGCAGACTGCTGCAAAGTTGTTTTCTCTGATGAATCCTCCTGGTTGATCAGTTCAAGTTAAAGAAGTGTTCTAGACGTGGCAAAGTTCCAGCTGTGCATCAAAATTGGGACGAAATGGGATTTAAGCAACTGTGGATGTTGGTTAGAGACAGACTGGTCTGAAGATTGCAGAAACTTCTCAGCCACCTATAGGTTTGTCCAAAAGGGACAAAATATCCAGTGAGATGCAAGTATGTGGAAGAAAGCGGCACAGCTGAGAGGAGAATGGGCAGACTGGTGACAGAAAGGCAACAGTAACTCAAATCACTACACGTTGCAACACAGAACAACATCTCTGAAGTTTGTTTGTGTTCTTTTGTACAGATTTGTTTCTTATTTGTGTTTGGCTTTAATATGCAGATTGAAAATGCATAAAACGTCCAAACAAGCAGATATTTGTGTCAAATTTGTAATGAAATCTTCAAGAAAAGAAATGTTCACATCAAGATACATCAGATTCAGGGCAACATTTTTATATTCCTGGAGTTCAGCTAGAAAAATATAAGCGTGATTTATTCTGACACGGATTTTAAAGCAGGTGTGTTTTGAACAGAACCAGCAGATAAAAAGAATCACAGACCCGTCTGACAAAAACCTAAAAATTGTACTGTATCTTCAGCCCTAAAGGCAGAAAGATCTTCTGATGATCACCACCTGCAGCAGCATCTTTGATTTTATTATAATCCGATCGGCACGATACAGATGGTGGAAGAAATGATGAGAACAAACTGTTCATTAACTGTGTGGACACATTAACTGCTGGTTCTGTTGCAGCCCAGAGTTAATAAGACCTGCTGTGGAAATTAAAGATGCTTAATGAAGCGTGGGGAGGTTTTCACTGCAGCTCCCTCCTTCCTGTGCTACAGTCCACGTTCACTCCAGGAACCTGGAATATATCTCCCACCAGTCCACCCAATGCCTACACCTTCTTAAACAAGCCATGCTCTTTTTCTAAATCTCCTGTAATGAACTTTAACCTTTACCACTGTTACCTGATGCCTGTGGATTCTGAGTTGGAGCTCTTAGGTTTTTGTCGTTCTCTGAGCTTCATGCCCTGACCTTGGGCTGAATTTGCTGGGTTTGGCAGCTCCTGGGAACATTGGTAGCTGTACCCTCCCTCCCTCTCCCTCCAGCCTTCGCTCACTCCCTCCTTCCCTCCTTTGCTCCCTTTCTTACAGTGAGTTGCAGAGGTCCTATTAGTTTCTCTAAGGCTGAACTCAGCCACCCATCAGAGGAAACTCTTATCTGGTTGTATCCATCAGATAGATGCAACAGTTGCTTCTCTGGGGTTATTGCTGATGTCTTTCTGCTTTGGCATGGTGTTAACATACGCCTCTATCCTGCAAAGCATTAATCTGACAAGGTTCCTGCAGATGCAGCTTCCAAACAAAGTTTTTGAAGCCATCATTTCTGAGCCCTCTGACATTTGGATGCAGCACTAACTTCTCTGATGCAGCCGTAACTCTACCCACTCCTCACCAGCACCTCCTCCTGCAGGTCTGCAGTTATATTTCATTTGCGGCTCAGTGAGAAAATTAAACTGGCTCCTCGTTTAACTCCAGAATCAATTCTGAGACCACAAATCTGACCGTAACAAAACTGCAGCCGATGAAGCTTTTCCTCATTTAAACCTACTTTCTGAAATCCAGAAGTGTTCCTTTATGTCAGCTTCAGGGACAAATTCTGCCGCTTGAAATTGGATTTAATTCTAACGGATAATAAGCACCAAGCATATTCCAGCAGCAGCAGAGCAGCCTTTGAATCCCATCTTTACACAAACATGAAAGAAAGCGATCACATTAAGCCTAGCTCACAACTTGTTGCATCAGTCGCCTCCAAAGCAGAGAATTCATATAAAACGAGAAGATTTTGGCTTTTTAGTGTAAATCTGAGTAGACACAGTGAAGTAAAGAAAGTCAGCCTTAAAGGTCTGGAACGACACATCATCCTCTGATCCAGCTGTGAAGAATCTGTTCTCTACTGCAGTCGGTTTCTCTCACAGCAAAGCTAAAAATAAGTATTTTAAAGAGTGATAACACTGATCTGAGGTCAGATCTTAGTGAGGAGTCTCACCTCATATGACCTCTGGGTTCTGTTTTTTTTTGCTGCATTTCCTCCTTTTCTGCTCTGGGAAATAAACTCAGCAGAACGCACCTTTTGCTCACAGCAGAACGGTCCAATTACAGGAAGCATAAATCTCTGAGAAAGGAACCACTGGAGGACAGCAGGGAGGTGAAGGAGAGGAGGGTGAAAAGTGGCGGTGGATCCCCAGTAGAACGGGTAATAAGAGCGGACTGCCGGGCAGGGTCTCCCGGGAAATCAGGCTGCTGCCCTGCAGATGGAGCTAACCGCCAGCACCGACATCACCGCTGAGGTGTTTCGATAAGTTTATTGAAGTTTATTCTCAGGAGTGAAAACACTGAGCTTCATTTGGGCTGTAGGGACATCTGACTCCAGAGTCACCACAAGTGTTTGAGCAGAAACCGTTGGTACTTTAAGATGAGTCTGAGTCAAGGCTGCTGGCTGTTCAGTAAAGACTCTTCATCCCCCACAGTAAGAGATTTAAAAAAGGGATTTACAGCTTAAACTTTGTCGAAGACTGTGCGAGGTTATGGACTATTTATGTATTTAACGGGTGACTCATCACCAGATTGCTTGCAGCGCAAACAAGTTACCACATCAACACAGCAGTGATGCTTTTCATACTGATGCTAGTATCCACTATAGTACATCTGCCTTGCATTTCAGAGGCATCTGAAGAGAATCTGCTTTAGGTAAATTAATGCTCAAACTAAATTCTTTGTTGTGAGCATTGAAAACCAACATTTACTGGATATAGGCACCCCTGCTACAACATTTACAGAAACTACTCAAATGTTACAACAAAGATCTGATAAAAATGTTACACAGATGCTCCATCTGCACTGATGAAGTTTCACTCACCTCAGCATGTTAAATCCTGGGTCTGTACAGGGGAGGGAAGTGGACATATTTTCCTATTAACTTAGCAAATACAAATCTTACCACTTGGTGGCATGCGGACAATCATTAAGTATTGGACAATAAACACAACGTTATGGCCACCGTAATATGTAGTACTACCCTTCATCCACATACACACAATATATGGAACTGAGATCCATTCTGCATTATACACCTGCTCCATCAGATGTTACAGGACCTGAGATCACTTCTTCATGTTCAGACACATGAAAAGATGCACAAATATTTGCAGCATAATAGTAAACAACGGGACTACTGCTTGAAGATCTCCTAAACTGCAGTCCACCTAAAAGTTCATGTACAGAAGAAACAGGAAGAACATTTAGAAACAGTTGTATTTTTTTAGCTTTAGCCTGAAGATATTTTTCAAGCTACTGTATGGAGATATTTTGTAATATTTTGGTCTGCTTTGGTTTTGTTTGTATATGTGTGTAGGAAGAAACCTGTTTGCTGACACTTTCCTACTGCTCACCTAGTTTTACTGCCAGTGAGAAATACTTTACTGGTTTCCACACACTTCAGCCCATGGCGCTGACCACTGATGCACAGGTTGATGATGCCACATGAGTCTGTGATGCAGTCGATCTGTGTTCATCCTGCAGACGTGGCAGAAGCTCTGCAGCTTGAGTTTCTGGACATTTTCTTCAATAGTTTTTGCTGCTGGCATTATTCTTGGACCTGTTTGACCTGAACTGTCTCACGGTGGACCGTGGCTGGGAAACCGTCCAGTGTGAGGACTTCCATCTTATCTGCACTGATCGGATGAGCAGTGCAGATGATATGTGTCAGGACGTCTGTAGCCTCTGGATCATAGTTGGCAAACACAGCCCTGTCATCAGGAAACAGGAAGCTGTTCACAAACGGGTTTGCATCGTATTGTCTTCAGGGTAAACTCTCTCGGGGTTTGTTTAGGATTTGCCTCCTATGATGACAGCTGGTAAAACATTTCTAAATTCTTCCTTTAACATCTTCTTTAGCATTAGAACATTTAGTGAAGGTCTATCTTTACCTGAAGTGAGCATGTAGCGCCATAAAAAACTGTAGTGTTGAAAAAACATCACCTGACAGAAAAGTCTTGATTTCAACATCCATCAAAACGCTGCTATTAACTGAAGGCAATCCGGTCAGGAGGTGTTATGATCGGTTTCCGTATATGAGAAAAATTCCCAAATATGTTTAGATGGATTCCAGTGGTGGATATTGTATGAGTCATAGCACCAGTATCACAAACGCCACTGGAGTAAAAGAGCTGTTCAAACTCTCTAAATGATGCAGAAAAGGACCTTTGCATTGCTTGGTTATTTTCTTGATTTTTATATTACTTTCAAAGCTTAATTAAAGTGCATAAATTATTTGTTTATATTTCTCGTTTCATTTCTTGATGACTAAATCTTGCACCTGCCCTCTGCACACACCTGGTCCTTGTTTGTTCCCTCCAGCTTCTCCAGCCCACTTCCTGGTTACCGAACACCAGAAATCCTGAGTTTATTGTGCCACAAACAGATTGCTCCTGGAATCCTGCTGGTTTTGGTCAATCAGTGAAAACATGACTTCTGTTCTTTTATTCATCTCCTGTGTCTTTTTAAGGCAATGCTGCAGTAAATCTGTTCTTCTGTTTGGTTTGGAGACAGAAAACAGAATCAGTTCATCATCAGCTTTTGGGGATTTTGTTTAACTGATGAATGCAGTGTTCCCAATGTTCACAGTGTAAAAAAACCTAAAACCTGTTAGGGGTTCCCAGTTTTAGTGGCACTGAGCTTCAGGAGGATTTTAATGACTCATCAGGAGCTCCTAATTAAAATTGATCAGCAGCTGATTAACTGGCTCATCCTCAGAGATCAATGCGACTGATGACGCTTTGGACAGTTCAGAGAAACAATCGAGCTCTCAGTCAGCTAAGAAACAGAACGGCATTTAAAAACACTGCAGCCGTAGGAGCATCATAGAATATAAAGCACTACAAGATGAACAGATTAAGATCAAATGTGGTTTGGGTCAGGTTGATTCAATTATAGGCTTTGAATGAATGATTTCAAAATGTCTTTCCTAGAAGAATGACCTCCCAACATCTTTTTCCAGTTTAAAAAGTCATTATATCATGATGGATGGAGAACAATGACTATGATCTCTGTTTATGAGGTAGAAGCTAAATTATCCCTCCAGAAGAAACATTTACAGCCTATAACCTTAGAATACTGCCTGATGTTCATGGTGAAAACTGTAGCTAATCCTCAGCTCTCAGTCAGTAATCTTCCAACCTTGTGTGGGCTCTGTGTAATTCCTGGAAGGGACTCACCGGCTGAGCAGGGCCCGTCGTGGACTCTGGAGATGAGTCTCTGCTGTTTGCAAGACGCCTGGCGCCTGTAGCACTCGTTCTGGTAGGTGTCTCCATTAGAGCCGCACACGGGGATGTAGTTTTTGTGGCACTGCGGGTCAAACATAGAGGTCATGTTATTACTCCCTCAATAAGGTACACCCTCTGCTTTTTAGTTGCTCTGTGTCAGATCTTTTTTTTTATTTGAGACAGAATTAGACTGAGGTTCTGATTAATGGCAGAAAAACATGTAGAAAAATAACAGTGGGGTAGAAATTTTAAAACAGGTGTGCAGCAGGTAAAACAGACAGGAAACTAATTATTTAACTCTTTGTAGTTCTCTTTATTAAAAAAATAATATGCACTAAATCTGTTGCACTGCATGAAGTTATTCCGGTGCATGTTGATGAGAAGTATCTGATCAGTAACATCATGTTGTTTTGCAACGGTACAACCAGGAAATGTTTGGTAATCCATATGTAATCACCGGACAGCAACCCCCTGCAGGTCCAACCTCCGGTTCACAGCAGACAGAAACATCAGCTTCATGGAAACTAACTGAGGATGAAAGTGATCGGCTGTGATCAGTCAGGAAGTCCAGGTGCAGGAGTCAGAATCAGAGTGATGAAGCTCTGGGTTTCAGTTTGTCTCCAGCTGAGACGGAGGAGAATCCTCGATCTTCCTCTTTATCAACTCATTGTTGGACACTATAACAAGAGATGTTTCTTCCTTTCATCAAGAAACAGACATATCCCTGCCTCCTCCAACAGGTCAAAGGGTAACAGAGGGTGTTTGATTTTGTTACAGTCTGGTCCTGTCTGTGGGTGGGCGGGTGGAGCAGGAGGAGCTTCTTTCACACAGTCAAAAAAGTTTAACTTTACTGTAAAATTTGACATAAGATTTCTACCTCCATCCTCTTATTATTATCACTATTAATATTATTATTTTCAAACATTCAAAATGAATTTGCACCTGTCTTATATGTGACTTTGAATGTGTCGTTAGACAACCAGATCAGGACATTAAAATCTGCATAAAAAAAACAACAATTAAAACATCAATGCTAAATGTTCTGCTAAATAGAAAAATGGAAGATGAAAATACTTTTTACAGAAGTCAATGTCATACACAACATCAACAAAATTCAGCTAGAGGGACTGCTTGAGTTAGATGATCAGAGAGTCCTGACAACAACTAACCAAAGGCTGAAGACCCAAAAACCAATTAGAATAAGGGTACAAAAATCCAGTCCCTCAAATCATTGCTCCCACACTAAGTCAAATGGAAGAACTTCCTCATCAACATTCAGCCATTCAGCTCTGCAGAGGCCTCTGCAGGTGTGGTGGAGCAGGGATGCATCTAAAGGTTGCAGGATAGTAGCTCTCCAGAACTGCAACTGGGCATCAGTTTGTGACCTTAAGTTCAAGCTCACTTAGGACTTGTAGCAGAATAATTATCTGAAGAACACCAGCAAGTCCACCTCTGAATGGGAAAAATAAAAAACCTAGAGACATTTTTTGGGGTGGCCTAGTCAAAGGCTGGAGAAATCCTGACCGAGATGCTGTGGTGTGACCATCAATAGGCTGCTCAGGCTTTTATAACCCTCCAGTTGAGTTAAACAATTCTGCAAAGCAGAATCTTTAATCTTTAATACTTTTTTCAGCACGTCAGCAAGTCTCAAATTATTCATTGTGCATTTATTTTTGGAAAATATATCTGGAAAATATCAAACTGAGGCATTCCCAGAGCCGCACAGGTTCATTTAAAACATCTAAAATGTGATGTAATAAGTGGTGTCATATCTACCTGGAACTGGCAGACGCATTTGAGTTGAGCGCCGTCGTCTCTGCAGACGCCTCCGTATCGGCAGGTGGAGTCGTCGCAGACCCTCAGGTCGCTCTTCTTCTCTGACAGATCTGCAGCAGAGACACAAAAACAAGGTGAGAATTAAAACAGGAAGTCAGACAGCAGGTGGTGGATCGATAAGGCCAATCAGACCTGCAGAAACCTTTAGGAGGAGCAGCAGAAAATGTTTCTGCTTGGATCACTCACTGAATCAGGAGTTTACAGTCAATAAATGCAAACAGCTCAGAGGGTGCGTATCACAACATTCTACATACATACAAAGAAAAAAAAGAGTATCTCATTTCAGTCACCTGGTAAAGCTTTACAGCAGGCTGGAAATGGGATGAAAATATAATTTCTCTAAGGAGTACCCCCCGCCCCCGTACTCTGCAACACACACACTCCCTTCATAAAGTATTTCCTCTCAATTCTTTACATTTTACTTTGCGACCACAAAACTTCAGAGACTCTTGCAAATTGTTGAGTGGATTTTTCTTGACAATATTCTCAAGGCCTCGGTATCCCTATTGCACCTTTTCCTGATATTGTTTCCTTCCACTCAACTTTCTATGAATATGCCAGAACTTTTTCATGATATTCAAATTTTTTGAGCTGAACTTATTTATTCATTCCACCTAAAGAATTAATTTGCACGTGTTAAGAAACATAATAGTTTCTGTATTACACAAAATTAAAGATTTTAAATTAGGATTTTCACTGCTTTCTGGTCATTTAACATAAAACCATCATTATTTTACCTACTGGAAGTAAACAAAGGGAACAGAGATGCTGTTACAAAGCTTACAAAAAACATAAATTCACAAACCGATCAAAACATTGATGCTAATTTTAATCTTTAAACACCAAAGAGCTTCTGTTAGTTATGCTGGGGAAAAGAAGATGCAGTCATCATATTCATCACTGCATCACTAATGAGCAACATTTCCCAAAATGTCACCGGGTGCCTTTAAGGTCACAGTCTGCTGCTGTTTTCCTAAACTCTGAGAAGTTTCTCCTGGAAGTCGCTGCTTATCCTGAATCAGTTCTGCCCTTTAGAGCTTTTGATGAGTAATCGGTTAATAAAATGTCACAACGTGAGTCCTCGATGGTCGTTTTCTTATCAGGCAGAGCTCAGGGGCAGATTAAAACCCGACACACACACACCACCCACACACACAGGCGCTGCAGGTGGCGGGTGATCTGACAATAAGAGGCCTCCACACGCCAGAAAACGGCAGCTAACGTAAACCACCCACATTTCCATGAAGAGAAAAGCCTCAGATTACAGCCTGCAGTTAAATTGGCTTTGAAGAACAACGTAATGGTTCATAATTATACGGAACAGCTCCTAAAAATGGCCGCTGAGATTGGAGTAACACACCGCACGGCAGCTGGAGGAAAGAGAAACCTCCAGCTGAAGGTTTTTTATCCAGAAAACTAGCCTTCAGACAGAAAGAACAGGGAAATAAAACTCTGACAGACATCTCAGTTTTTACTCCTCCTCCCCAGTTTTCTGAGTCGTTCATATATTTCATGAACACAAGGTTCTGTTTTGGGGACCCTGCTGTTTTTGGTATATCTGCTCTTTTAAAAACATCTCCTATCATTGCCATGCAGATGATATTCAGAGGTTGCTAAACTACACACTAAATGCTTTGATTCAGTCAGACGGTGGATGTCTGAGCGTTTTGTCAGTTACACAAAGAAAAAACTGGAATGCTTGTCTTTGCACCAGATTAACGTGTAAAACAAAGGAGGGTCTTGTGCCTCTTGGTACTTCTACTAACCTTGGGATGACCTTTGACTTATCAGATGTTCACGTCAACCGTCTGCTTGGTTCCTCATCTGCCAAACTTTGCTCCACTGCGTCATGTCTTGAACTGAAAATACCTCATGCTTTTGCTTTTTCATGTCTGCATTTTTTGGGTACATTTTACAGATGTTTTAGCACAACCTCTCCTAGAATCGTTGCATGTTCTTCAGAACTTTGCTGCCAGGCTTCTGACTGAATCCTTAAAGTTCCCACATAGGATTCTGCTGCTGATGCAACTATTCTCAGTTCAGAGCGCATTTTTAACATCCCTGGCTTGAGCTCTTCATGCACCAGATTATGTTAGAGGATCTCTGCATCCATACATCCCCAGAAGGTCCCGTAGGGCCTGCTAATGGCGCCTTTACAGAGTGGAAAACAAAAGGAGAAAGGTTTCTTGCCCCTCTTTTTAAATCTGTGTTTGATTAGTCTGCCTTGCTTTAATTTAGATCTTATTAATAGTGCATTGTGAAGCATGTTGTGACCTTATTGTCTTAAAAGCAACCTCTGTGTTGTTTAAACTTTGGATGTTTTCCTTGTGCCAGTATGGCAACAATCAATTGTTTTATAAGAGTGAAGCAAATAGGGAAGGGATCTTTGCATGACCTCTCGAGATGGGGCAGAATCCTGGTTCCTGATGCTCTCTTCTCTTCTGCTCAGGTCTTCTACAGCATTTAGGTCTGGGGACAGAAACGTCCATGGAAGGAGGCTGATTTTGTCTGTTGAACCATGTTTGTGTTGACTTGGCCATTTGTTTGATGATGACCCAAATCTCCTGGTATTATAAAGAATTCAAGGTGCCACACAATCTAACAAGTCCCCCAAAAAGCGGACAAAAACAGGCCCACACCATCACACATCCTTCACCGTACTTCACAGAGGTCCACATATCCACATCAGATCATCACATCAGATCAACAAAACCACATCTTTGCTTCATGCCAGACCCACCTGCAGTGTTTGCTGGTAAAAAGACCAATGACAGTCTCATCTGTTCCAGTTAAAGGCCCAGTGAAGTCTGGTAAACCTTAAATTATTATGTTAGTGATGGAAGGACAGAAGATGCTTTTCTTCATACTATTTCTACATATGTAGGTACCATGGAGTGTCTATTATCTTCTAATGCAATCCTGCAGTAAAAATTTACTTTCTCCTTTTCTTCTTGTAATGCTCTCTGTACTACAGTGTTTAGCAGTTTAGCAAGAAGCCATTAAGTAGTTGTATAGACAGCAAGAAAATGTTTTCAGATATTTTTCTTTTAATATTGTTCTTTTGGTGCATGTTGCAGCTAAATGTTTCTACAGTTCGCTTAAGTCAGATTGCCACTTTGACCTTTAATGTGAAAACAGCAGGAATGTTCATTCAGACTCCAGTGGTGTTAATGTGAAGAAAAGAAGGTCTCCTGATGGCTTAAATATAACCTTTAGGAAAACATTTAATGGTATAAAACAGGTTAAAGTGTGTTGCAGTCATGAGAGATTTCTGTTAATTGATCTCTAGTTCTCCTCAGATCTTCTGTATTAACAGCATCCAGACAGCCGTGTCCAGATGGAGCCATGAAAGTAGGGCGGAAGGAGCCTTTTCAGCAGTAATATGCAGGTCTGCAGGCCGTTCACGGCTAATTAAGTCCATGCAGCAACCACATCCATCAGCAGACTGCAGGCTGACAAACACTGCCGCTCAGCCGTGGGTTTGTGTGGAAAGCTGTGAGTCAGGACCGCTTCCTGTTTGCAGGTTTTTCACTTTATTAGAACCCAAAATAGTCAGGGATTATCCCGAACAGCAAAAGGTGTTTAGAGCTCCCACTGGAGACAAACTGAGTTTCTTTATTTATAGAAAAACAGCTTCCAGTCTGTAGAGAGTGTCCTGGCTATGTGATCTGAGCAGGGAGAAGCAGGTGCTGATATATTTCTCTGGGTTTGTGTTCCACCAGGCCCTGCTCTGCGTCAGGTTCCTCACCTTCATGCACATTACAACAGAAGCAAACATCTGAAATGCATATAATTCCCACTTTTGGATTGGGGCAGAACTAAAGAAGCTGATGGAGCGTGGCAGTAGCCGTCGCCGAGAGGAACATCCAGCTCTGAAATCCCCAGAGTGGGTCCGGGTCGTCACCACCACCCAGGACCCTACCCCCCCCAACCCAGCCTGCAGGAGCTGGACATTAACTCATCTTCTGTTTGGACACCGGCAGGATCCCTTCTATCCGTTTCTTTTACCACCACACAAAACAGCTGAATGCAGTTAAATAAGATGCAAAATCTTTTTTCTGAAGACTTCTGGTTAATAAACGCCATCAGCGTCATTAAACCGACTGCAGACCACAACCAAACACAGCTTTAAAACCTAAACCTGAACTTGTTGCAGGCAGAAGCCCTAAGAATCTGAAGGATAATCTGCAGCAGGTTTAATGGTTTCAGAGAATTTCCAGATGCTGCTTGTTAGCTTCAGTCTTTACAGATATTTAATATTTTACTCTTAAATCTGCACTGTGCAGAGGATCAGTGAGGAGAGTTAGGACTTCTGGTTCGAAGTGAAAGCTACCATGACATATGAAAAATACATAAACAAAAAGAAAATAAAGAAATAAAATAAATATTTTGTTGAATTTTTTTTGTATCTTGTATTTATTCATTAAATTTATTTTTTGATGTTTTTATTTATTTTCCCTTTATAGATTTAAGCAGTTACATTTTGTTTTGTTTTTCTTTATTGTTTTACCATTTTTTTCTTTTGGGCCTCTTTTTCTTCCTTTTGATTTATTTTTGTTTTAATGAAAGCATTTTTTCTTTTGTTTATTTCTTAAATTCTTTATTTTTCTGAATAAAAGTTTTTTCCTTTTTTTTTCATGTATTTTATTGTTTGGTTTTTCGTATGCAGGCCACTGGGTCAGCCTAGTGGGACGGGAGTCCAAGCAGAAGAAGACAGGAAGACAGTGACTTTGGTCACAGCATGTTTTCTGGTTATTATTGACAAACAAACATTTTTTCCAGTCAAATTCATAGTTTGTTTTAGCATAGCCTCATATTCACCCTGATCATGTTAGCCGAATGAAAACCTTTTTTCACGTGAAGCATTTGAAGAGCATCATGTCTGAGAGCTAAAGGAACCGGCAGAGCTTCCATGTCCTTTGTTCTTCAGTCATCATCTTCAAACCATTTCAGATTTTAACATGAACAATATGACAACAATTTGTCTTGAAGTTTGTCTGAAGAAGCAAGCATCTCAAACATCACATTAAACAATCAGATCTTAAACTTGATCTTCGTCCATTGTGACATATTTATTTTGTCATTCATAAATCTTCATTTAGTGATTTCCTAATGCTGACAGATCAACTTTATCCACTTTATAATAATACAATTTTGTTAATGCCACATCTTAACAGAGCAGCTTGTTTAACATTCCTTCACCCCGCCTTTCTGCCAACGGCTCGTTTCAAAGAAGAAGAATCTTTATATTCTGGCATCAAATGAAAAGTCCTAAAATAAAACAGATGATGTTTTCTCCAGAGTTTGGTTTTCATTTCAAAGAGGAGAGAAACCTTCTGAAGGTCTGCTGGGGCTTATTGATCCAGGTTTCTTAAAAGTGAAGAATTTATCCTCAGGTTGGGTGTGAAATGGGAGGGGGCTCGGGGTGACATTCAAACATCCATCGTCACTGATGCATGCTGGGACCTAAATTCCCCATCACGCTCAAAACACAAATGTTCCAGTTTTCTGTGCAGTTAGGAGGAGTAATGGGGGGATTAAACAAGGAAAAACACTGTTTACGGTGTTTTTCATAGGTGGCTCACCCACCAGCAGGTATGCTCGTACCTGCAGGGGCATGAACCAACATGTTCACGTACCCTGAATTAAAACACAGCTACAGGTCCTTCTCAAAAAATTAGCATATTGTGATAAAGTTCATTATTTTCTATAATGTAATGATGAAAATTTAATATTTATATATTTTAGATTCATTGCACACTAACTGAAATATTTCAGGTCTTTTATTGTCTTAATACGGATGATTTTGGCATACAGCTCATGAAAACCCAAAATTCCTGTCTCACAAAATTAGCATATTTCATCCGACCAATAAAAGAAAAGTGTTTTTAATACAAAAAACGTCAATCTTCACATAATCACGTACAGTTATGCACTCAATACTTGGTCGGGAATCCTTTTGCAGAAATGTCTGCTTCAATGCGGCGTGGCATGGAGGCAATCAGCCTGTGGCACTGCTGAGGTCTTATGGAGGCCCAGGATGCTTCGATAGCGGCCTTTAGCTCATCCAGAGTGTTGGGTCTTGAGTCTCTCAACGTTCTCTTCACAATATCCCACAGATTCTCTATGGGGTTCAGGTCAGGAGAGTTGGCAGGCCAATTGAGCACAGTGATACCATGGTCAGTAAACCATTTACCAGTGGTTTTGGCACTGTGAGCAGGTGCCAGGTCGTGCTGAAAAATGAAATCTTCATCTCCATAAAGCTTTTCAGCAGATGGAAGCATGAAGTGCTCCAAAATCTCCTGATAGCTAGCTGCATTGACCCTGCCCTTGATAAAACACAGTGGACCAACACCAGCAGCTGACACGGCACCCCAGACCATCACTGACTGTGGGTACTTGACACTGGACTTCTGGCATTTTGGCATTTCCTTCTCCCCAGTCTTCCTCCAGACTCTGGCACCTTGATTTCCGAATGACATGCAGAATTTGCTTTCATCCGAAAAAAGTACTTTGGACCACTGAGCAACAGTCCAGTGCTGCTTCTCTGTAGCCCAGGTCTGGGGAATGTGGCACCTGTAGCCCATTTCCTGCACACGCCTGTGCACGGTGGCTCTGGATGTTTCTACTCCAGACTCAGTCCACTGCTTCCGCAGGTCCTCCAACGTCTGGAATCGGCCCTTCTCCACAATCTTCCTCAGGGTCCGGTCACCTCTTCTCGTTGTGCAGCGTTTTCTGCCACACTTTTTCCTTCCTACAGACTTCCCACTGAGGTGCCTTGATACAGCACTCTGGGAACAGCCTATTCGTTCAGAAATTTCTTTCTGTGTCTTACCCTCTTGCTTGAGGGTGTCAATAGTGGCCTTCTGGACAGCAGTCAGGTCGGCAGTCTTACCCATGATTTAGGTTTTGAGTGATAAACCAGGCTGGGAGTTTTAAAGGCCTCAGGAATCTTTTGCAGGTGTTTAGAGTTAACTCGTTGATTCAGATGATTAGGTTCATAGCTCGTTTAGAGACCCTTTTAATGATATGCTAATTTTGTGAGATAGGAATTTTGGGTTTTCATGAGCTGTATGCCAAAATCATCCGTATTAAGACAATAAAAGACCTGAAATATTTCAGTTAGTGTGCAATGAATCTAAAATATATGAATGTTAAATTTTCATCATGACATTATGGAAAATAATGAACTTTATCACAATATGCTAATTTTTTGAGAAGGACCTGTATTTATTCCTCACAGTCTGATGTTAGACCTGACTAAACTTGTCCTGCTTTAGGTCGGTCAGGATCACCAACATGATTTCTACTTCCTAAATGCCAGAATAATGAGACAGGTTTTTTAAATCATACTCTTTAATTTCAAAAGTTTACATAAACATCTAATAAATATGCTTAAACTATTTGGGAGAGCCCAGCTTATGATGTCATGGCTGCATGAGCCTTTTGAGTACCATTTCAAAATGGCTGAAGGTTCCAACTTTCATCTGTTCAAACACTTTTATACAAGTATAAGCATGGATTTCCAGCCACCGTACAGTTCAGGAAGGAGACAGGTTCTGTTTCCCCAGAGATGAATGGGTTCTGGTGCATGATGTGTGACTCAACCCCAGAGCTAAAAACCTTGTGAAGATGCTTGCTCAAAGCTCTACAGTGAAACAGGTCCTGTACCAACTGGAGCTGGAAGGTCACTCAGAGAGGAAGAAGCCAGATTGTTGTTTTCTAGTGCATTTAGGGACAAAGATCTTGGTTATATTCTGTGGTCTGACCATAATGACCATTATAGTCAGAGGAAAAGAGAAAAGATTGCTGGCCTGATGCAAGCATCCATGGCGCAGCATTACATGGTATTTAAATGTGTACAGTATGGCCTCACACCGTGTTACAATTTATGTTTTTGTGTCCTGTTCAGCTGAGTAGCTCATTGTTGTCTGAGTGACGAAGCCCAACAGATTTATTTTCACAAGTGGAGCATTACGGCTAACACTTTGATGCTACGCTTGATATACTGTAAACAAAAAACTTTATTAGAAACTGCTCTGGGAATATTTCAAATACAATGGATAGAGTAAAAACAAAACAAGAAAGGGAGAGGGGTGAAGCAAAAAGGTTAAAGGGAGAGAAGGAAATAAGAATAGAGGAGAACACGATAAAACACAATTTCTGTGTTAACAACACTGCGGTTTTGAAAGCTTATGACGACGTCAATCTATGATTGAAGTTTGATATGGAGTGAAATTGAATGTCATGATGCAGTGTGGCTTCAATCCCACACCTCTCTCCATCTGCGTCACTAGTTTCCCCTGTCTCCAAAACGAGCATACCCTGGACACTGGTACTGGACCCTTTACAACACCATGGGTCTTCACTGCTGGCATAAACAGGACAGCTACATTTGGAGTGGTCTTTGTTCACCAGGAGACCACTCAACACATTACCACAAGTGACCAGAGGACTCTGACGGTTAGAGGCATCCTGCGTCCATGTCTGACAGTCTTTTTCATGACGACTGCCAGTCGGTTACCTTCAGCTCCGTGAACAACGTTTATTGTCCATCAAAAGGGAAGTTTGTTTCTACAGTGGTAGGAAAACGTAGGACAAAAAAAAATAAAAAATACAAAATTCAGAGAATATCAAGCTGAAGTTCTGTTACTACCCAAGTCCACCTATTTTACCCCAGCTGAAAGTGTGTGGAATCAGTTAGAAATCAGTTTGGAGTTTCTGAGGCGACCTACTGCAGACTGACCCGGGTTCTGCACTGTATCACTGCTTGGATGCAGGACTGAGAAGGTGCAACGTCCTGCTGACATTGGTCCATGGTACTGCCAGCTCTGCTACCCACTGGATCAGATGATGTGTTCACCGTGGTACATCAACGTGACCTTTCAGCACCAGCAGCGTTATTTCTTTTCCACTACTCCATCATCGTGCTCCCCTTTTCATATCAGTGCATGTGTTCATGAAACGGGGTCCTTTGGTTAGATGTTCTGTTTTTAGTAAATCAACAAAACAGACTTCGAAGAAAAAAGGCGGTTAGGAGTTTCTGGCTCAACTATGATCAAGAAGGTCGCTGTGTTTGGTCTCAGCAGGTCGACTGAACATATACAGGTCCTTCTCAAAATATTAGCATATTGTGATAAAGTTCATAATTTTCCATAATGTCATGATGAAAATTTAACATTCATATATTTTAGATTCATTGCACACTAACTGAAATATTTCAGGTCTTTTATTGTCTTAATACGGATGATTTTGGCATACAGCTCATGAAAACCCAAAATTCCTATCTCACAAAATTAGCATATCATTAAAAGGGTCTCTAAACGAGCTATGAACCTAATCATCTGAATCAACGAGTTAACTCTAAACACCTGCAAAAGATTCCTGAGGCCTTTAAAACTCCCAGCCTGGTTCATCACTCAATACCCCAATCATGGGTAAGACTGCCGACCTGACTGCTGTCCAGAAGGCCACTATTGACACCCTCAAGCAAGAGGGTAAGACACAGAAAGACATTTCTGAACGAATAGGCTGTTCCCAGAGTGCTGTATCAAGGCACCTCAGTGGGAAGTCTGTGTGAAGGAAAAAGTGTGGCAGAAAACGCTGCACAACGAGAAGAGGTGACCGGACCCTGAGGAAGATTGTGGAGAAGGGCCGATTCCAGACCTTGGGGGACCTGCGGAAGCAGTGGACTGAGTCTGGAGTAGAAACATCCAGAGCCACCGTGCACAGGCGTGTGCAGGAAATGGGTTACAGGTGCCGCATTCCCCAGGTCAAGCCACTTTTGAACCAGAAACCGCGGCGGAAGCGCCTGACCTGGGCTACAGAGAAGCAGCACTGGACTGTTGCTCAGTGGTCCAAAGTACTTTTTTCGGATGAAAGCAAATTCTGCATGTCATTCGGAAATCAAGGTGCCAGAGTCTGGAGGAAGACTGGGGAGAAGGAAATGCCAAAATGCCAGAAGTCCAGTGTCAAGTACCCACAGTCAGTGATGGTCTGGGGTGCCGTGTCAGCTGCTGGTGTTGGTCCACTGTGTTTTATCAAGGGCAGGGTCAATGCAGCTAGCTATCAGGAGATTTTGGAGCATTTCATGCTTCCATCTGCTGAAAAGCTTTATGGAGATGAAGATTTCATTTTTCAGCATGACCTGGCACCTGCTCACAGTGCCAAAACCACTGGTAAATGGTTTACTGACCATGGTATCACTGTGCTCAATTGGCCTGCCAACTCTCCTGACCTGAACCCCATAGAGAATCTGTGGGATATTGTGAAGAGAACGTTGAGAGACTCAAGACCCAACACTCTGGATGAGCTAAAGGCCGCTATCGAAGCATCCTGGGCCTCCATAAGACCTCAGCAGTGCCACAGGCTGATTGCCTCCATGCCACGCCGCATTGAAGCAGTCATTTCTGCAAAAGGATTCCCGACCAAGTATTGAGTGCATAACTGTACATGATTATTTGAAGGTTGACGTTTTTTGTATTAAAAACACTTTTCTTTTATTGGTCGGATGAAATACGCTAATTTTGTGAGATAGGAATTTTGGGTTTTCATGAGCTGTATGCCAAAATCATCCGTATTAAGACAATAAAATACCTGAAATATTTCAGTTAGTGTGCAATGAATCTAAAATGTATGAATGTTAAATTTTCATCATGACATTATGGAAAATAATGAACTTTATCACAATATGCTAATATTGTGAGAAGGACCTGTACATGAACCGGACAGTAAAAAAAAATTATCTTCTTTGTTAAAAGTTTTCAAGCACTCAAGTATTACATGCATACAAATCCAATCAGACATTAATCAATGCTGGTAAATTTAGAAATAAATTAAATGTTTTATGGATAAGACGAGAACTTCCTATTGCTAAAAACTTGAACAGCTGAAGCAGTTCGGTTCCTGCTCCTTTGGACCTTAGCAGAACTTTGTGACTGCATTAGCTGGAAGAAGAACCTGTCTCTCTGCCTTCCTACTTGACCTCTGACCTGCTCCTGAAGGCAACACCAGGATGCCTACACCGTAAAATTCAAGTTTAATCTCAAACTTCATCTCAGCCACTGTATATTATCATCTTAGAGCCTTCTGTGAGTTTGGTTCAATAACTAATTACATTTCAGTTTATTTTAAATTATTTTGGTATCAGTATATTTTATAATAAAATAATATACATGTCAGGACTATTTCTTCTTTGTTTGTCATTCAGGAACAAACTAATATTTATCATCCAGACATGTCATTTCTTTCTTTTTGTTTTACTCGTATTTAAAATTTTATTTAATTCTTATCCAAAAGGCACAACTTTATGAAGATTATTGGTGTATTTGAAATATGAATCTGGATTATAATACGTATCACTCTGTTAGTGGCTCTGAGCAGATGCTGCAGACTGACCTCCTGTCTAATTACATCCCTTTCTCCTTCCTCCCCCTCCTCTTCCTCCTACTAACTAATTGCTTTTAAATTCAACCTCTTTAATGTCTTCATTTGTTGGAGAGCAGAAGGAACATCTGACCACCGGAGGCCTGGAGGTGTTCCTGTCAGCTGTTCCTGCTGACTGATCTTCATCTGGACACAGACGTTGCTGCTGCTGTGTGAAGATAACAGATCTGAGTTCATTCTGGAGTCTGATGGAGAGTCGGAGCAGGAAGTAATTGACCTCAGGGGAAATGTCTCTAACAACACGGGTCAACACGGGTCAACAGGGTCTGTTGGTTTGTTCCTAACAAAAGGAGTTGAAGCTGTTTGTCCAGAGAACTGGAAAAAACTAAAAAAGCTCAGGTGAGATCTGGGAAGAAGGTATGTGAAGAAGCGTTTTGTACCGATTCAGAGACACATCTGCAGAGCAGCTGCAATTAAATGCAGATTTTAATAAAATTTTAGTTTTAAATGTTTTATCAGTAAGATCTGATTCATTCAGACAAAAAAAGGTCTGAGAAAAAATAAGTCTGGTTTCTTTAGGTGTTTTTCTACCTCAGCAGGTAGGTCTGTAATTTACTGCATATTAAATATGAATCATTTAAACAAGCTTTTAATTCTCCTAATGGTAATGCTGATTATTTTAATCTGTTAGAATTACTGAAACAGACTGTAAAATATGTGCAATCTTTGGGTGGCTTTAAATCATTGAAGTGAGGAGTTTAGCTTCACATCTCTTCTTCCAACCTACTGCAGCAGGTTAGATCAAGATCCTCCAGGGTGAGAAGTCCTTCATCTCTGCTGTTCTGCTGAGACCCAGTTCCTCTTATGGTTCTTTAGATGGAAATGTTTCTAATCACAGAACAGAGGGAAGAGCCTGGTAGGAGAAGCTTTGGAACATTTGGGAATTCAATCCAGTTCTTTTTGGAGTGGCTGAACTCAAAGAACCGACCTCCTGCTGCTTTAAAAAACGCCCCACACATCCAACCGTAGATGATACACAGAGACGGCTCAACTTCGAAGGAAAACTTTGAAGTGAAACCCTTCGACACCACAGAGTACCTCAGAGCTGAAGGTCTAAAGAAACAAAAACTAAAACAAAACAGCTCAAAGGAGAACAATTCAAGGTGAGCATTTCTGATGTTTTATTAAAGAATATAACTGTTAGCAAAGACTCTCCAACCCCAATGTAAAACCCCAGAGTGTGCCTGTACTGACACTCTCAGAGCAGAAGTTAGTTTATCAAGGAAAAAAAGATGTTGAAAGACACTTGTTTAATCTTTAATGTCACGTTCACAATCCATGAATTCCTGTAGTAATCCCCACTTATCTCCAGGATTGTTGCCCTCGTGCCTCTTGGTTTTAAATCTTCTTCAGCTGTAGCTGTTTGAACTTCACAGAAGATCTCATTACCATTCTAACAGCCCTTAAAGGCAGCAAAATGTGCCCAAAAACCCGCCACAGGAAGCAGAAAGGTGAGAAAATGCCGAGTCTAGAAGGCAGAACCACAGCTGAGCAGCTGGACAGAATGGTGAAAATATAAACCCAATGGAAAAGCAAACTGAGGATCTCTTAGTGGAAAAAACAACAGGTTCACCTTAGGTGGACGCAGGGGAGCCTGTTAAGAAAATGGATCAGGAGAAAAAAACTGACAGGCTGAGAGAAAGAGAACTGGGAGAGAATTTGGTCAGAACCAAAGAACCAAAATACAGAAGCAAAACTGTGAAATCTACATAAAAAGTTCTAGTGTCTCAGTGGTTATCAATGATGATGTTGCCTCCAACAGTCGTAAATCAAGCATGTCAGGTTAACTGGTTACTTTAACCTCGAGAGCATTTAACTGGTGTCTCAACTAGAGGATTAGAGACCAGGGATACAGACCATTAAATCCCAGTCTGTGTGTGGGAGTTACTGGTTGTGGCTTGAAAGGATGGACCCTGACCTTGGTACCAGTTCACCTTCAGGATTGGAGAGTGGATGATCACTGGCAAAGAGTGAGATACACCAGGGCATAGTTAGCCCATGGCGGGCCTGCCTCAGCAGATGGTATTCTGTGCTAAAAAGTCCAGATGACACCTTAAAGCTCTGGCAAAGATGGATGTTTAAAAGTGCTGCTCTTCAGGGGTGGGTTGCACCTAGTCCTACCAGCTGATGCCAGTCTGAATTATGATTTATTGATTTTCTTTTACTACATCAACCTATTAAAGCCCAACAGATAAGAGAATGCAATACCATTGCCTGAGCAGATCCAGCCGTGGACCCAGAGACCCGGGACCCCAGGACACATCACTTCCCAAGCAGAGGCCCGACAGAGCCCAGGGGTCCAGGCCCCGGCAAGAAGCCACCGGGAGTGAGCAGGCACACACCACAGCACCCAGAGAACCACAAGTACACCGGCGGGCAGTGTGGCAGGGAGGAAATTGATCCAGAGAAAGGAGCAGTCCAAGACCCAACCTGACACAAAAAACAGGCTCACACAGTCACAATCACACATTCTCACCCTCATGCGTACACATAAAAACACTCACACCCACGCACCCAACTTAAAGACAAACAACAATGGACGTCGTACACTCAATCACACTCCCCATACATACCCTATACTCCCAGGTCCAGGTGCCAATACCCCATGGGGGCAACCAGCCCATGGACCCAGGAGGTGATCCCCTTCCCTCCGGAGGTGGAGGCAGACCGCCCCAGCACCTGAACCTGGCCTGGGCTAACCTGGGCCGGTGCCTGAACCTGAGCGGCCCCGGCCCGGACCCCAACCCCCCACTCTGACCCCAGTCCCCAACGACCCCCATCCACATCCGGAGAGGGGGCCATGTACAAAAGAGGGGTCTACATGGTCCAAACTAGCCTGCCAACCAGAGCCGCCACAGGATGAAACAATCCTAACCCCCCAATGAATTCCGATCCTAACCCCATGAGTGCCCCACCCCCAATGAACCCAGCAGGAATTTCCCCACAGGGCCAACCCCCACCAGGACACAGATATCGAACACATGCCCCTGAACCCAAACACCATAAAACCCCTCCCCACAGCACAGGGGCACACCCCACCGATGAGCTCCATCCCAGAAAAGCTGAAAAAGCCACACCTACACAGGGCAAGCTCCATACACAGCCCCGCTCCAAGCACCCCCGCCGCATCCTGCCCCCACCACACAGCGTGCCGCGACGGCGAGGCAAGGGCCCTGCGCAACGCTACCTCAGCCCCTGCCGACAGGCGCAACAGGGCAGACACCACTGAACACCGCACCCACAATGGAACCCCCAACCCCACACCAAGATGGGACAAACTCATCAAGAGGTCCCTACCAGGGGAAAGCACCCAGGGCCGGCGTCCCCCACCACACACCCCGCAACCACACAAACACACCACATCACTGCCACTGCAACGATAGCCCAGGGAGAAACATTATCCAGCTCAGCTCTACCATCAATGCTCAGCCGATCCAAATGCCGGTAACTGCACATCCAAGAAGAGGACACAATCCCCCCCACCCCACATGCTGCAGAGTCCCTCTAGCCCTCCGCCCTGACCCCCCCCACCCGGATACAAAAAATAAAATTCAAATTTCAAAAAACACAACATCGGTGTTTGCTGAACTTCCTCCAGCTTCGTTTTAATCATGCTTTTCTTTATGAAAATCTTCCAGAGCCCTGAGAAAGTTGAACTTCTGAATCTAATGATGCTGTCATTAATGATGGAGCTTCCTCCTGGAAACAATGTTGCTGCAATTCTCAGACAGTCTGAGGCACAGAGAGTTCATTAATCAATTGATTCAGTTTAATTCAGTCTCATTTAAGACATTCGCCCAAAAGCTGTTAACACTTTCCGAGCTCAGATTTAAAATCCCTCAGTGGGAAATGAAGAGAGACGTCCTCATCAGAGCTGATGTTCCTCCCCTGATTGACTGCTCTCAATATTTTTGTTGGTGCCCTTAATGGAAAAGCTATTTGCAGACATGAAGCGCTTTCAGCTGTAAATCTAGTCTGTATTTTATTTGCAGGCTGCGTTCATGCTATGCCTGACTTATGGAGCCATTATGAAGACTAACATTATGTGCAATAAAAGCTCCAGGATGGAGATGCTTTTTTCACCCCACTCAGAGCCAAACGGCAACACCTCGAGGCAGGAAGCAGACGGGGAACCGCCTCTGCCTTTTAAAGCTCAGACTTTTCTGGACGGACCCTTGAGCCTTTTCCTTCATAAGAGGTTTCAGACATTTATATGCAAAACAAACCTCAGAATTTGGTGATGATGAAAATTACACAGGTAATTCATGTTAGGTTCTTGTTTTATTTTATAGCATATTTAGGCTTTAAACATTGAAAATCAGGCAGATATGAGTTAGTCTTAACACTGTAATATTAATAATATTACAGTAATATTAAAAACTGCTTAGATAATATACAACAGAGTATAAAATAGCTAAACTCCAAATAAACAACATTCGGATGTACTTAGAGACAGTAATTTCCTTTCAAATTTATTTGCTGAATAGAATTAAAATACCACACCAGGTTTAAATTCTATGAATCAGAGTCAGTATATGTAAAAGTTTTTTAAAACTCCCAGCGTTGTTTTTCCTGAAACCGTGTGAAAAGCAATAACTGCATCCTGCTGTTAATAGTTTGACTATCTCGTTTTGTCAACAAGGATGCTTCTTCTGTTCAGAGGGTTGGAGCCTACAGAGAGAGGGGTCTTTGACCAGGTTCCTCTCTGATGATCTCTTCAGCCCACCACATAAAAAGGATTTAGGTCTTGGGACTGAGATGGCCATGGAGGAACCTTGATTTTTGAGCTATTGAACTATTTCTGTGCTGATTTGCTGATTTGTTTTGGAACCTGTTGAAAATCCTAAGTACTTCAGTTGAAGCCAACTGGACTTCTCTTCTTCAGTTCTGAACATGGTTGGAAGTAACAGGCTTATATGGCCCCTTTTCCATTAGAACCTACTCTACTTTACTCAGGTCAGGTCGAGTTGGCTCTACACAGTTTGGTTGGTTTTTCCATACAACTGAGTACCATCTCAATGAGTCGGGATTGTCAATAGCAAGGCGGTGCCACGGCCCGAAAAAGTAACGTGATATGTTGATAGTATTACTTCCTCACTGCGTGGTGCATTAGACAATGCAGCCCCCTTGAAAAATAAGTTAATCATTCATAGGAGGCTAGCTCCCTGGTTTAATTCAGAGCTGCGTACTTTAAAGCACAATGTTAGAAAATTGGAGAGAAAATGGCGCTCTACACACCTAGAGGATTCCTACTTAATCTGGAAAAATAGTCTACTGTTGTATAAAAAGACACTTCGCCAAGCTAGAACAGCTTATTTCTCAACATTAATAGAAGAGAACAAGAATAATCCTAGGTTTCTCTTTAGTACAGTTGCTAAACTTACACAGAGTCATAGCTCTGTTGAGCCATCCATTCCCTTAGCTCTTAGCAGTCATGACTTTATGGGATTCTTCTTAAATAAAATTGATTCTATTAAAAATTAAATCTTTGACATACTCCTGAAGATGATTACTTCATCTTCAGCAAGTGAGACAACATTGAAAATAACTGCAGAACCTGATTTGTGTTTGGACTGTTTTGATCCAGTGAAGCTTCCTGAGTTATCAGAAATATTAGCTTCATCTAAACCTTCAACTTGTATGTTAGACCCAATCCCAACCAAATTATTTAAGGAAGTGTTCCCTCTGATTACCAGAACCATTTTAGATATGA
Source organism: Girardinichthys multiradiatus (assembly GCF_021462225.1). Lineage (NCBI taxonomy): Eukaryota > Metazoa > Chordata > Actinopteri > Cyprinodontiformes > Goodeidae > Girardinichthys > Girardinichthys multiradiatus. Next base: position 44,284,591 of record NC_061799.1, read on the forward strand.
TTAATCTATCTTTAGTAAATGGATCAGAACCACAGGCTTTTAAGTTAGCTGTAATTAAACCTTTACTTAAGAAACCTTCGCTTGATCGAGATGACTTGAAAAATTACAGACCTATATCCAATCTTCCATTCTTATCTAAAATTTTTGAGAAAATAGTTGCACTGGGCTGCACTGTGGCGCAGTTGGTAGCACTGTTGCCTTGCAGCAAGAAGGTCCTGGGTTCGATTCCCGGCCTGGGGTCTTTCTGCATGGAGTTTGCATGTTCTCCCCGTGCATGTGTGGGTTCTCACCGGGTACTCCGGCTTCCTCCCACAGTCCAAAGATAGAAGAAGGTTGATTGGTAACTATAAATTGCCCTTAGGTGTATGTGCGTGGTTGTTTGTGTGTTGCCCTGCGATGGGCTGGTGACCTGTCCAGGGTGTACCCCGCCTCTCGCCCATAGACTGCTGGAGATAGGCTCCAGCTCCCCCGTGACCCACTATGGAATAAGCGGTAGAAAATGACTGACTAGTTGCTAATCAAATGTGTGAGCATTTATACAGCAATGACCTGTTTGAAGAGTTTCAGTCAGGCTTCAGAGCTCATCATAGCACTGAAACAGCTCTGCTGAAAGTCACTAATGATATTCTTATGGTCTCAGATAATAGACTTGTGTCTGTTCTGGTTCTGTTAGATCTCAGTGCTGCATTTGATCCAGTCGATCATAATATTCTCTTAGAAAGGCTGGAATATGCTGTAGGGATCAGGGGAACAGCGCTAGGCTGGTTTAAATCTTATCTGTCTGACAGATTCCAGTTTGTTCATGTAAATGATAAATCATCTTTAAACTCCAGGGTTAATTGTGGAGTACCACAGGGTTCAGTACTTGGGCCAATTCTCTTTACTATATATATGCTTCCAATAGGTAAAGTTATCAGGCAGCATAAGATAAATTTTCACTGTTCCGCTGATGATACTCAGCTTTACTTATCCATAAATCCTGATGAACCCAACCAGTTAGATAGACTACAAGCATGTCTTGAAGATATAAAAACTTGGATTACTTTGAATTTTCTGCTTCTAAATTCAGACAAGACGGAAGTTGTCGTCTTTGGACCGGAGTCTTTAAAAAAGAAACTGCTTAGTCAATCACTTAACCTGGATGGCATTAAATTGACCTCTGATAATAAAGTAAAAAACCTTGGTGTTATTTTTGACCAGAAAATGTCATTTAAATTCCTTATTAAACAGGTTTCTAGGATTTCCTTCTTTCATCTCCAGAACATTGCCAAAATTAGAAATATCCTGTCCAGGAGTGACGCTGAAAAACTAGTCCATGCATTTGTTACTTCAAGGCTGGACTATTGTAATTCTTTACTATCAGGATGTCCACAAAATGCAGTTAAAAGCCTTCAGCTGATTCAAAATGCTGCAGCAAGAGTTCTGATGAAAATTTAAAAGAGAGATCATAATTCTCCTATTTTAGCTTCCCTTCATTGGCTCCCTGTTAAATCCAGAATAGAATTTAAAATTCTCCTCCTCACATATAAAGCCCTTAATGATCTAGCTCCATCATACATCAGAGATCTGATTGGTCCATATGTTCCTAACAGAGCACTTCGTTCTCAGACTGCAGGTTTACTGGTGGTTCCTAGAGTCTCTAGAAGTAGAATGGAAGGCAGATCCTTTAGTTATCAGGCTCCTCTCCTGTGGAATCAGCTCCCAGTTTTAGTCCGTGAGGCAGACACCCTGTCTACTTTTAAGGCTAGGCTTAAAACTTTCCTTTTTGATAAAGCTTATAGTTAGAGTGGCTTAGTTTATCCTGAGTTATCTCTGTAGTTATGCTGCTATAGGCTTAGGCTGCTGGAGGACATAATGACCACTTTCACCCTCTTCGCTACATTCTCAGACTACTCTCCAATTTTGCATTATTTGCTGTTATTTCAGCTTTTAACTTTGTTCTCTCTATTCTCTTCCTAGTAGCTACACCTGGCCTGGCTCTGTGTCTACCTGTGACACCTTTCTGGAGAGGGGAATCGTCTGAGCTTCTGCTGCCAACAACTTAATGCTCACCCTCTACCGGCCCCGTCTTTTAGTGTTTAACCCTTTCTCTCTCCTAGACATAGCTACTGACTGAGCTTCTACTGTAACTAATTCTATGTGCTCTCTTTCAGACTCTAACCTTGAAAACTGGATCAGAGTTTATCTGTTCTTTCTTTCTAGATGAAACGACTAAAGGAGCTACATCCATTAACATTTACTTTTCCTTCCCATAGAAAGGACTCCTGGATGAGTGCTTCTGTGTTCTCTTTGTGTCTCTGCTCTGTTCTCTCAAACCCCCAGTCGGTTGTGGCAGATGGCCGCTTTCACTGAGCCTGGTTCTGATTCTGCTGGAGGTTTCTTCCTGTTAAAAGGGAGTTTTTCCTCTCCACTGTCGCTACATGCATGCTCAGTATGAGGGATTGCTGCAAAGTCAACGCCAGTGACTGTCCACTGTCTCTACATGCTCATCCAGGAGGAGTGAATGCTGCAAGTCACTGACTGGATGCAATCTGCTGGGTTTCCTTAGATAGAAAAACTTTTTATCCAATTTGAATAAATAACTGAATCTGACTGAACTGTTCAATGGTTACAATTAATTGGAATGTATGAACCTGACTTTTGTGAAGTGCTTTGAGACGACATGTGTTGTGAATTGGCGCTATATAAATAAACTGAATTGAATTGAAAACTGAATTGAATTGATATGAGACACAAACACAACAACAGCCTTGACTGCTGCTCTATAAACTGCAATCACAGTGGAGGACGATCCAGAGTAGGCTGCAGGCAGCCAGACGAAGCACTCTGGATCAGTACCAGAGAGAGAGGGAAGCCATGGAGTGGTACCAGGTTGACGGGTACGAGCTAGAGGACGTGTAAGCTAACGCTACCTAATGATAGCCTGCTCTAGTGGTCATATACACAATAAGTCCAGCATACATTTAACAGTTAAAGATATTAGTTATTAAAATATGCTGTAACTGCTGACGCGGCCCTGTAACCAATCAGTAGCTAATCTAACTGATCTGAATGTAAAGCTAGTTCTTGTTGAGGATGGACTAGTGCAGATGCCTCATGGTGAAACCAGTGTTCCCAGCATGGGACAGTGTAGACACCAGAAGCCTCCTTGTGGGTGTGCATAAACATAGGTGGTTGGGAGCAGCATGTCTCCATGATGCAGGATGACATGACATTAATTTATTTCCTCACACCTCATGTGTTCTGCATTTATTCCAGGTTCAACATATATTTAACAAATCCCCTCTACCAGGAAAATCAGTGAACATCATTTTCAGATGAGCTAATGTCCTTCAGATGTGAACTCTGGGCCTGCTGGTTCTGATAAATCTCTGCAAACACAGAATTCTCGCTGGTTGTTCACCTTTCAGAATCAGCTGGACACGTTTGGACATCTGCTGCATGGAGACGACAGACAGTCCATGGAGAGGACAGACCCAGGAGGTGGTCCCCTTCTTTCCGGGGTAGAGACAGGCAGACCACCCCATCACCAGCCCAGACTAGTGCACGCGCCACCCGAACCCGAGCGACCCCCAACCGCCTCCGGAAAGGGGGCCAAGAACAAAAGAGGGGTCTACCTGGATCAAACAAGCCCGTAAACCATAGATGTCCCAGGACAAAGCAGTCCCAACGCCCCGATGAATTCCAATCTCAACCTAATGAGCCCCCCACATCCCTATGAACTCCAACATTAATTTCCTCACAGGGCTACCCCCAACCAAGACACATATCGAACACATGCCCTTGAACACAAATGCCATGAATCTCCTCCCCACAGGGGCACACCGCCACAGATAAGCTCCACCACCGAAAAGCCGATGCAAGACACATTCACACAGCACAAGCTCCACACACAGCCCCACTCCAAGCAACCCCGCCACATCATGCTCTCCACCACACAGCGCACCACGATGGCAAGGCAAGGCAAGGCCCCGCGCAACGCCACCCCAGCCTCCGCCCACAAGAGCAACCATGCTTACAAGCGCATACAACACCCCAACACCACCTCACACGCAACCCCTCCACAGCAACCTCCAACCCGCCACCCCAATCAGTCCCCCCCCCGGACCCAACAGCCAGCTGAAGTTTTCTTGACAGGATGTCAGTCAGAGCAACAGATGCTCATTTGTTATTTACAGGTTTTTAGACAACTGTGAAGGAGGAGAGAACCATAACATATCCTACAAGTGGGAAATATTTACCATTTGGTAAATATTTTCCACTCCTGCTGGCAGCGTCTGCAAGTCCAGATGTTTCCACCACAGCAGAACAGCTGCTTTCAGAACCCAGAGCAATCTGCTTCCTCAACACCCTCCTCTTCATCTCTGAATCAACCCTCCTGTCACCCTCTTCAACCCTCTCCAACCCCGCCAGCTAACATGTAATTTGCATAATTGCAGCCCGATAACTTCATATGGTTTGATTTGTTTCAATGGACTGACGGGTGGTAAATAACCGCTGCAGTGAGTGCAGATTATGGCATGCCAGAGTCCAGTTTTTACTGTTTTTCTTCCTGCTGGGAGGAGCAGCTTTGGTTTGACATGGCTCCTGAAATCATTACAAGCTTCGTTCTGAGCTTCCTTCAGAGCTTCGTTCACGCCTCTCACCTGGAAACCAAACACTTATCTGAGCTATTGCCATTCTGCAGCCCATACCCAGGTTTGCATCAGCTGACCTGCATGAAAAGACTAAAGACAGGACTCTTCACCTGCATCAGAAATCAGCTCTCATTAATGACTGAAATATAACACGAGGATAGGATTTACTATCCAGCTGACGAGACGAGAAAGAAAGCTTGAATCTGACCTCAAAAGTTAGAAAGCAAACACTGAAACATGCTTACATCAAAGAGATTGAAGAGAATTATAATTACATAATAAGATTTTAAAAGATGTTTAATTATCTGAAATAAACTCTGATACACTCTAATTAAATATGAGGGTAATGTGTTTTTTTAAAAACATTTAAATACAAAGACTAAAATCCAGTAAAAAATGAGTAACACTCCAAAGGCAGGAAAATCAACGTTAATGTGTTATCGCCCCACCACAAGCTCAACCAATGAAAATCATCTAAAGGTTCAGTTTGACCAGTAAGCTGCAGGTCGGATCCTGAAAAATTGAAATTAGATGCTGTATTTAATCATCTAATGTCATCTGTCCTTATTGTTTGTGTGTCTGACTTGTCAACACTGAATAAAAAAACATAGCATGTAGCTCTAATGTTTTAAAAGTACCTTTACAGGATATCCGCTGCACTTCTGGAAACACTGAAGCATGTTTCTGCAGCTTTTGTGCACTAAAACCATCCCATCCCTGCTTCAAAGCTCTGATCTGATGTACAGCACTGATTTCTGAGGTGATAGATGCAGATAGTGATTTTCATTGCTGATGCATTTATTGCATTTAGGTTTAGACTTTGACTAGACCACTCCAATCCTGTATTGTTGGTCTTTTTTAAACCTTTCAGAAGTGGACATTCTCCTGTGCTTCAGATTATGGCCCTGCTGCCGAACCTAAGTGACGGTCAGACATTCTCCTTCAGGATTCATGGTTTCAAGTTACAACAGGTCATCCAGAGTGAAGCATCAAAGCCAGCCCAGACCATCACACTGCCACCACCATGCTTCACTGCAGGCATGATGTTCTTTTACTGATACACTGTGCTAGTTTATTACCAGATGCACAACTTCCAGAAACCTCCATTTCTCTTAAAGGTCCAACAGGTTTTACAACATCACCAGATATTAATAACACACTGTAAATAGTAGTTGACGTTTTGAGAAGGCCAGGTTGGTTTGCAAGGCTCTTTTAATCATTTGGAACAAGTTTTTTGGATTTACTCAGGTTTGTTTGTATAATATTAACATTAGTTTGATGAAACGTTTCATTTTAAAAAGCTAAAAGAGATGGATATTTTTATAGAAGCCCCTTCTGAAAGTTTCGGGTTCTTTAGCTCAGATCTTGTTTCTCAGAGTTTTTTCCTTCATTTAATCAGTTTTGTTTTTGTGATGAAGAGCTTCCTTTGCATTTCGGAGCCGGGTTCAGTCTGAGAGGAGCTTTTGTCCTCCCCTGGACGTTTCTCCCAGCCTGTTTATGGCCTCTCGGCATGTCGCGACTGTTCATGAGCCTCACAGAAGCTGCTGTCAACGCGCGGTGAACTCGCCGCTGAGGGGAAATCTGTCCCAAACTCCTGCTGCTCTCCAGCAGCCTGAAGGCCGAACAAAGAAGCTTTCAGCCTACTGTGGCAGGAACAATACATTTCCAAACCTTGATTATAAAACGGGTTCATTTAAAGCTGCTGTCAGCAAGTCAAAGAGGCCTGACAGCTGAACAGAGAGCCGCCTTGGTCCCCACCATCGCCACCCATTTGCATTTTCAATTTCCAGCCCTCTGCTTGTTTTATCCTCCAGTTCTGCCCTTTTAAACTGTCTGTCAGGATCCGTCTTCCTTTCTGCCTCGCGGTCTCTAACCTCAACCTCTCACAACCCAACCAATCACATAAATCTCACAGACGGCATCTTAACGACCCCACGGAGATGGAAAATTTCTCTCCTGGTATTGATGCAGAGGCAGCATCACATGTTGGCATGTGAGCTTTAGTTTTACCCTTCTCGGTCCCTCCTGAAGAGGAAACTAAACCTCTGAGGCTTCGAGATGCTGCAGACAGAAACATCTCTAATGGTCAAAACCCAAAACATCAGTGAGAAAACTGAATCTAAACACAAAGAACCAACTCCAGACATCTTTACATGTAGTGTCATGAGTCCTTTATTTAAACATATTCTACCAAAAAGTATTGGTGTTTCTGTTGATATTGTTAAAATAAGACAGACTTTTATTTCCATCCTCTGAGAATTTGAGATCGAATGCTTTTCTGGGTCATAAAAATAGGTTTCCTCTTCCGTGTCGACCAAAATTTAATTTTATATTTTCTTGTGACAAATAACTGAGAAACGCGTTTATTAAATCAAAGAGAAAACATTTCAAAAAAGCCTTCTGAGATTCTCAGCAGCCAGTTTCAGCAACCAAACTGTGGGTTTTATCAAACAAACCAGGGTCTTTTTATAAAATATTAAGTTATTTTATCTGTTGCTTCAAAGATGGTTAAAGTTGACAAATTATTACCGTAAAATCATTTTCTACAAATCAATCAATCTTGTCAGGAATCTTAAAGTCCTTCTTCATGGACCAACTGGGTAAAATCTTACTTTTTACTTTTGTGTGACATGTTGTGTGACTGATAAACCAGAATCAGAGAAAAATAATAATAAAACCATTTATGTGCTGTGTTGCATTAAGATAAATGAAGTCATTTTTAAATTTTGTACATTATTTATACAAATTAATATAATCAGTTTGATTCTCTCCTGTTTTCTGCTCACATATAAACTGAACCTTAGTAAGGAAGGGGTCTCATTCAATTCTGGTTGTAAATAAAAGCCAGACTTTAAACCCAGTAAGACTGTTTAATTATGATCACTTCTAAAACATAGTCTCACATTCTCATATAGGCTCAATGTCCTGCTGTAAAATCACCAGAAACACAAATCCTTACCAAGAAGCTTGGTGGTGGCACCATCATGGTCTGGGGATGCTTCCTTGTAGCAGGATGATTGTTCTGGAGTGGACAATGTAAAGCCCAGATCCCAACCCAGGTGAGAATTTGTTGATGGACTTGACAGGATTTTTTTCACGACTGATCCCTGAGAAACGTGACAGAGCTTGAGATGGTTGGTGAAACAAATCCACACAGACTCAGTTATCCACTAAATACCGACCTGAAAGGGGCTGAATATTTATGCATTTACTCTACCTTTTATATTTGTAATTAACCATTATCATTTTATCAAAATCGGTTTTCACTTTGAAATTAAACCTGCACTTGTCAGGTTTGCTGATGGGAGTGGACCTCAGAATGCAGACGGACATTCAGAGTAACGGTAAGTAAAAGGTTTAATTTTCAGCAAAACAAAAGTCACCCTCAGGAGGACGCAGGAATAAACAAACAGGCTAAACAGGAACAGAAATAATTGATGTTTCCGTGATGAGTAAACAGAATGATGGCGTATATATGGAGCATGGTACGGGTGAAAAAAAAACGACTTATTGCATGATGCAGGTGGACCGAATAAAGCTGATTGCTATGGCAGACAGAGGCAGGGAGAACAAAACGTAACTGGAGCAAACAGGAATCCAATAATACAAACTAATTGGGAGAAAACATAACATACAGAACATAAACTAGAAAACAATAATCAGTAATGAAAGCATAGCCAGGGAAAATAAGAAACAGAAGCAGAATAAAAATACAGTCTGGGAATAAAAATAAATAAAACCCCAACAAAAACCCAAACATCCTCAAATCATGACAGCAGAAAGTAACTTTTGTAAAAATTAATTTTTTTACATATTTGTTCAAACTGTCACTATGTCCTGACAGTAGAATGTGAAACATATTATCAGTGACAAAAATCAAGCTCCTCTATCTCTTCCCAGTGGTCCTACTGCCTTTTCTGAAATGGTAGAAGATGTGTTTGTTCAGATTTTCGGGCTACGTCCAGCTTTTCTCAGAACTCCATAGTGCAGCTTTAAAGACTTTTTAAAAAATTTTTGTCCAAGAAGCCAAAATATATCAACCATGATTTGATTTGTGAAAGAAATTACAGGCTGAAATTTCTAAGAGGGGTGGGTCAAAACAGGGTGGGCAGGCACAACTTCTACATCTTCGTTTTGATGCTTAAGACTCATGCCTTTTGCATTTATAGTAAAATCTCAAGCAAACAAAAAGTTATGATAAACACATTTGAACCTTTTTGTTATTATTAACAGGAGTCCACAAAGACAACCAACTGTGGGTCTGAACTAAAAAGAACCGAGATTTTATAAATGAATCCCTGATTCTCTCTCAGCAGTTAGATGTAGTGATGCAAGATATATCTGCATTAACATCGGTATCTGCCAATGTCAGTAGTGTGGTCGTTTTTTCAAGGGCTTGAAAGAGTGGGGAAATATATGTCAGTCAGTCAGTCATTTTCTACCTCTTATTCCATAGTGGGTCGCGGGGAAGCTGGTGCCTATCTCCAGCAGTCTATGGGTAAGAGGCAGGGTATACCCTGGACAGGTCGCCAGTCCATCGCAGGGCAACACACAAACAACCAAGCGTACACTCATTCATACACCTAAGGGCAATTTAGATTGACCAATTAACCTAACAGGCATGTCTTTGGACTGTGGGAGGAAGCCGGAGTACCCGGTGAGAACCCATGCATGCACGGGGAGAACATGCAAACTCCATGCAGAAAGACCCCTGGATGGGAATTGAACCCAGGACCTTCTTGCTGCAAGGCAACAGTGCTACCAACTGTGCCACCGTGCAGCCCGGGAAATATATGTAGTATATATAATAAAACTAAATATCGTTATTGGCCATTATAGCAATACTAATATCGGCCCAAAACTTTCATTTCGTTGCATCCCTAGAAATAAGACATGCTGTTCATCAATACGCTCCTGTTGGTGACCATTCATAATAGTGGGAGGTTGCGTTTTCACAGATTGGTCCCATTACAGGTGTTTTTAAGGTGCACTGGGTATTATTCAGCAAAATAATTGTCAGATTAATTAATAAGGATATACCTGTTAGCTTCTCCTGTCTCTAAAAACCTCCATAATGTGCATTCTCAACCAGGGCTGCAAAATGTATCACAAATTTATTACCGCAATATCCCTGCATGCAATATACATTTCTTGAAGAACTTTCTGGATTGCAAAAAGAGTTGTTAGTTTCTTATTAGTACCATGCATCCCTCTGCCTGGAATATATCTGGTGACACTTATTGTCTGATGCAGCATAAAAGTCATGGTTGTTTCATAGCAAAGACAGCTGAAGTTGGCCAGGAGCAACCTCCATGAAATTAAAATATTCTATTAGGATATTTTATCTACTCTTTCTCTGAGATCTGTAATTGCTATGAAACCAACACAGAAAGACACTTTTAATTATTGATTCATCAATAGACGTTATCCCAACTTTCACATATATCATCGCATGTTTTCCTGAAATCATGCAGTTCTGCCCAACATGTTGGCTGGAGTGTTTATGGAGGAATATGAAGCAGCTCTACATTTAGTCTGTGATGTTTGACTGCAGTTGTCCAGGTGGAGGTTTGTGGATTCTGATGAAGTGAAGAAGAAAAAATATTTTTGTGCCCATTCTATTTTTCAGCAACTGATGTGTCCTTCGGTTTAGCCTCCATCTGATTAATCTGCTACAGATTAATGGCTTCTCCTCTGCACAGATGGTTTTGTTACCAACAGGATGAACCCTGCAGATTGTATTCATCCTTTAAGCTATAGATTTATTGAATTATTTAAACAACTACTGGATTATCAGGTATGACACGGGTTTGGATGTAATGAAAGACTTACTTTCTGAGGCTAAAAGGAAACAGTAAGGCAAATGTTCCTAAAAATGAGACTGAATGTTAGGCTGAGGGAATATGGACGTTGCATGCAGAGTCTGAAGTCAGAGCGGGCTTTTTCAGTGTTTATAAAAGAGTTACTGTGAATATTTAAGAAGAATCCCAATCAGACCTCAGCCTTGACCGTTATATACATATTGTTTCCAAAATGATCACTGAAGATAAATAATTCAGTAATGAATTTATCAGCTGACATTTCTAGCGACAAAAACTAAAACATATAAATTATTGCAGCATTTTTTGAAAATCAACTAATTCAAATCCAGTTTGTGTGAGTAAAGAGATAAACGGAGATCATTGAAAAGTTGGAAATAAGCTGTCAACGCCTGCTGAAATGCTACGTGATAACATGAATATGTTGATGCATGATGTTATAATCCTTTTTTTTTTTTAATTCATAAAGAAAATGCTAATTGAATGAGAACGGGTTCATGTTGCGTTGACGAGTCAGATATGGTCTAAATCTGGACCTACTTTCATGCCGTTATTAAAGAACTGGAGCGAACCTGTATTAAAGGAAACTAAAAACTTCATTAAAACCTTGAAAAGTAAAATCTTTAGTTCTGGCTTTACTTCCTGATGTCATCAGGACATTATAGTGTGAGCCAACACAAGGACAGATTTATATGTGAGGTTCTGTTTCAGTCTCACAGCACCCCCCCTCTCCTCGCCACACTGAATGGATTCGCCCCAAAGAGTCGGTGAAGCGAGACTAATCAGGTCCCATTCCAATTCCAGGCACAGCAGTGGACACCGGACCCCCTGTCCCCCAAGCTCAAACAGCAACCCAGCAGGTGATCCGCACTCGGTGCATTTTAATTGGTGCAGAAAGAGATCCAAAGCTGGGAATGTGTTTTTGGATGTGAAATGCATCCCCTCATCTCCTACCATCTCTCAGTCCTCTGCAGCTCCCGACTCGGTGGTAACCAGAGCCTTCAGACAGCGCTCCGGGTTTAAAGATTCCCGGCTCAATCCTCGATCAATGGCAGAGGAAAGCTAACACTGAGCGCTGTGGAGGCTAATGGCTTTACAGTGGAGCCTGCAGAAAACATGAGCTGCTGGGGCTCACCGTGACTGAGGCACAAACGAATGAAGAGCAGCAGATCTGTGCAACAACCAGTTTTATAAAAACCATCTAGAGAAATATTGGCCCAATCAGTTCCTGCTGCATGAATTATTTCATGTTTGGATCTTTAGGAGCTTAAATACATCATCATGTTCACAGATAGTGATGCTCTTTAGACTCAAGCCAATAAGAGTGACAGGATAGGAAGCTTCCAGAAGTGGCTGCAGATGATGCACCGGGATGCAAAAGTTAGATTTTAGGTCCCATTTTGTCAGTGGGAACATTTTCCAGGAACCAGGGTAGTTTTCTGGGGCCATTCTTTATCAGCCCTCTTTCCACTGCAGGAAGAAGGGAAAAACACACGGGCAGGTTAGAAACCCCAGGAGACCCCCCTGACAGGGAGGGACTTCTGTGATTCACCGTAAGCTGACTGGGTGGTGCTTTCTGGAGAGAAGCTGCTGAATATTTCTGACTGGAAGAATATTCTCAGTATTATGTTTAGTCACCTCAATTTACAACTCCTGTAGAGTTAACTTCTGTTCATTTGACCGGCCATTAATAGTAAATCACAAACTTCTGCTTTCGGCGTGTGAAGCATTGGGAAGTAAATCATCCAGTCAAAGTACTAATTTAGAAATAATTTACAGCGTTTATGTTTAGAGGACCAAATTAAAACAACCACAACCCTCAGGACTATATGTTGCTAACAGCTTCCTTTGAGATTTCTGACTCATTTAATTAGCAGCTGAAAACATTCCCATTCGAACACGTATTTCCTTAAGATCTTTTTACATATTATTTTTCATGTGTTCTTATTTATTAGTATCACTTTATTTCTTGCATTTTGCACAGAGACGACAGAAGAAGGGGAGCCTACCCAGGGTGCCATTCATGAAAGAACCGCCCCTCTGAATGGTGCTACATAAGAAAACTTTACCCATGATCTATTAAAAAACTATTTCAGCCTGTTTTTACTCATGTTTTAGACTGTAGGCACTGTGATATCTGGAATTAATGCTTTATTGGTCCGTTTTAACGGTTTTCTGTTGTTTGTCTCTCCTGATGCAGATCAGATCTCAGAAGATTGAAGCTTTAAGAATGAATGAGTAAACACTAAATGTGGTGTTTTCAAACAACAAATTATCCATTGGAAAGTTAACACATTTACAGGTTCTGGTCTTAGTTTTATTATTTTTCTGATTGACGAAAGGAGAGATTAAGAGCCCAGGATCAATATGCTCAGGTAGAAACGTTCAGCGAAGCATTTAGGAAACACACCACGACTTTAAACCTGCAGAACTCTATTTGAAAAAATCCAACCAGGGTGTCGACCTAAACACCTGAATGAGCCCAAACTGGGTTTTAAGGTTTCACTGGCGTAAATATTCCCCAGAGATGTCTCTAAAAACAAGATAAATATCTAGTATGAGACATTCTTTAAGGATTTTGATTCTGTATCTGCTTTATTTGTAATATGCTGCATTAATGAACTGATTGTAAATCAATTTTACAGAATTAATTAAATTCACTGAATTTATTCCAAAGATTAGAACAAAGCCTAATTAAAACAAAGTAAATGCCAAATGTAAAAATTAATTAAAACACCAGAGTAGAAGAAATTTCTAAGTGGCTTTCATGTTAAATGTCTGATTTAACAGGATTTTCCACCTTAAAACAGCCCAATAATCACAGAAAAGAAATCTGTTACAGGTTTATGGTCGTTTTCCTTAAATGGCTGAAACCTTATGCCAGAAACGTAGTTAAATGTCATTAAGATGCTGGTGAGCAGCTCAGAGACAATAAAGCCTGATTCTTTGTTTCCAGTGTCAGAATCTCCTCTTTCACGGCTTCCTTTGGGAAGAAAGGTTTAGAAAACGAAAAGGAAAAGAGCCGAGCGGCAGTGGAGGCAGGATGTAGATGTCTGAATGTGTCGTCATGTTTCTGTGAAGCTTCTCTGATGTGGGTTAAAAGCTGTCATCTTGTTTCACACAATGAAGAACTCCAAAAGTGACAGGGTGTCAGCAGAAAATACATGCATCAGCTGAGGCGTTAATCTGTATTTTAATATGAAAAGTGCTGCTTTTAGTTGGGAAGTTTAACTGTTCTAACATCCGCGACTTTAGGTTTTTTGTTTGGGATTTGGTACCACCTGGTATTTCCTGTTTATTCAGACAAAGAAAGACACTCGGAGACCAGACCAAGTGTTTTCATCCAACAGCTGCTTTCCTGTCTGCTCCAATAACAACAAAGTTGTTTTTGTTTTTTATTGGTGGTATTCTGAATCTCTAATTACTACAAAATAAAATAAGGTGCTTATGACTTATTCCTTACTGTGGAAAGTTCACAAGAACTTGTTCAGGAAAGTCACATTCTGCCTTTTGTGGACCCTAGAGTTGGACCCAGGAAGTACTGGCAGCCAGTTTAACCCCAGACTGTAAATAAAAGATGATTAAAGCTACTGTAATGGTAGGCATTGCTTTGTGTACAGCAGAGGCCTTACTATGACTTTCAGCTCAGACCATGTTGTCTTTTTAGCTACAGAATGGTCAAAATTTGGACCAGACATTGAACCACCAGATGTGAACTTTGGTGGTTCCGGCATCCGATTAAGACGCCTCGCTGGACAGTTTCCAGACATCCCTCGCTGTGAGGAGACCCCGGGGCAGACCGGGAACTCCATGGATCCGTTATATATCTCTTCTAGTTTGGGAATGCATCAGAACAAGCTGGAGAGTGTGTCTGGGGGTGGGGGGGCTGTCCGTGCAGCCCCTGAGACAGAACCAGACAGGTTTATTAGAAAACCCCTTGTGGTCATCACTGGTACTGCAATTGATGAAACTTTATCACACTCATCAGTTGGAGCTGCAGCTGTCAATATTTTCTTTGAGAAGTCATTATGACAAGAAAATGTAAAAAATTCAGCTGGAATTAGTCTGTACTTTGCTTAAATAATTCATCTAATTTGACCACAAACAGCTCATGGATACCTTTAAAAAGGGAAAAACATCAAATAAATATGTTCAGAGCTGTGAAACCTCCTGAGGGGATTCAGAGGTTTGAAAGTAAACAGAGTAACTTATTAGCTGGTCATCATCTCCCATCCGCCTCAGAGTGGAAACCGTATTAGAGATGAACTGTTCCTGCTCACCAAGGGACATTACAGCCACATGTACAGTTAATAACAATGGGTACGTTTGAATGTATATAAAAATGTCCAGAATTGCTTTAATTGGCTAAATTATCATTTATCAGAGAGCTTCTCCAAAAACAAATTTCTGACTTCATCTCATGTAGCTTCATGGACTTGAACCTTCAGTGAGTTCAGTAATCCAGATGACAGCAGTTCACTTTGCCTTCAGAAAGTTTAAATTGCAGCAGGAGGACAAAACTTTGTTGTGATGGCTGATTTATTTGAGCTTCACCCTAAAAAGACATCAGTTTTAATCCATGTCTTCTGGGTCTTCTCTTCAGACTGTTATTGACATTCAGAAACACACGGTGGTTCTGCTACAACTATATGGAGCAAGTCTTACTTTTAATGAGTTCTCTGAAAGTACTTGAAGAGTATTGAACTTTATAAAGCAAAGGAAAATATCTGACAGCTGACTTTTTAAGATCAGTGTGGAACTTTTAACTGAGGCCAATCTGCAGAGTTTTAATTTCACTTCTGCGGTGAGAAGTAGAAGAGATCAGATACTGAAACTTTAGTCTGATATTTAATAACGTGTCAACTCACAGCCAGTGCGGTGATGTATAGAGCAACTGAGTTAAAGAGTGATAACCAACAGAACTGAGCAGCAACAGAAACAGTTTCTGTGTCAACACAATCGAGCCAAAATCTCAAAGTTAAGAAAAACTCCCAGAAAATCCATCTCAGACTCTCCAGGCCTCAGCCAGCAGCTTAGATGTTCATGTCAGGATGGTTAGAAACACACTGAACATGCATGCCTGTATGGAAGGGTGGAAGGAGAAAGCCTCAAGTCTGTTGAACAGAGGTGAGGCAGGTCCTACAGATGTCCCAGTGAAACCAGTGAGTCCGACATGCTGGATAAGGAACAAAACCACCATGTGAGCCCTACCAAACCTCATCAAGTACTGGTAATGCTGACTGCTGCTTCTACAAGGCACCTTCTGTGTCCCCTGATCTTCACCCACTGTTTAGACTGAATGTCAGATCCTCCTGCAGCTGCCTGATGACTGTATCATTACCCTGCTGATGCACCCACCTGTGGCCTCTGGTTCCTGTTCTAGAAGAGCCAGCTCTATGTAACTCACAACATTTACATGTCCATCGCTGGTCTGCATGTAGACACAACTACGTCCAGACTGTACTGTATTTGTCAGCATATACTGGAATAGAAGTGAATTATTTAGCTATAGGCCGACAGAGGACTGGGTGAAGCTCATAGATAAGGAAATAAAACGTTCCATTGAGTTCACTCTCGCAGAGATGCTGTTGTTTTAGTCTCAGCGGAGCAGATTTCTGTGTTTCTACATCAGCGTAGGATACCAGATTGGTTCTCTCTATGCCGTAGTTGAGGTTGTACCAAACAGGAAGCATTAATGTGGTTTTATCTATATAATAAACCTTATAATAAACATAGCAGATAAACATAAAATACATGCTGTGGAGCCAGAATCTGTGACTTTCTGAACAGAAACATGATGCTAACAGAAACATCAGCAGATATTTTTCAGTTTTCCATCCTGAGTTTTGACTAGAGCTCTTTTAGTTGTTTCCTCCTCCCCCTCTGTTAACTTTATCCACTAGTCTGCGTGCTGACAGCTGGATCATCTGCCTCGGTGCTACCAAGACGAATGGCTCTGCTGCTGCTGTTCTCCTCATATAAATTGATTCTGGTCCCTCTCAGCATGAAAACACACACTGTTTTATCTCGCTGTGACATTCAAACCAAAGCTAAATGATTCTGTGTGTATATTTAAAATATTTCATATTTATTTTAGCAGGCTCCAATTAAAAGAAGGAAACCACTACATCAACGGAGCTGCTCTAAATCTGACCGAGGAACCCTCTGCAGACTCATTTTCGTCATTAAACTGCAGTCTGGCCCATAATCTGCAGAGCCATCAGCTCCTGCTGTATCACCCTGAATAATTGACAGCGTGCGCATTAAAAGCAATGTCACAGAAATCATTTGCGAGGTGAGGACGGAGGAGGTTGTCACCAAATATTAATTGTTCTTTCACTCTGACACCCACATGGCAACAAAGACAAAGATGAGGCGGTTTTTAATGTGAACATAAATCAGTGTTAGAGACTGCAGACATGCTGGAGTCATCGGTGGGTTTCTGCTCCAACACATGAACAGCAGCGTGCAATCTGAATTCTCCTTCATCATCAACAGAAAGAGACTCTGACCCTGAAATCAAGATGTTGGCCTTGGATAACACCACGAGACGGGTCTTCTGGACTGAGCTGGGACGAGTTCTTTGATGTTCAGGGATGTTTCTGCCAGGAGACTTTGAGAAACAACATTGAGAAGGTGATGAGCAGGAGCTTCTGAAAGGAAGTTGGATGTGAGGAGTGTGACTCATGACATCTCCCTAAAGGTGCAGCAGGACGTAGAACCCGACTGATGCACTGGTCAAGCCGCTGAGGCAGACCTTCCATCCTGGTACACTGAACCGATTCATTGCATAACTCCAAAAACCCAATTACATAAAAATCTTTAGGCAAATCTATTTATTTGATTTTATGAGGGTGTGCAGAGCTGCAGGGTTCCAGAACATTTTAAAGTTTCCTACTAGCAAGACTGGAAAAGTCGTTTTCTGACATTTTCAATGCTTAACCATGAACATTTAAAGTGAAAATAATGTTCCTCCATCTTCTGAACCAGTTCTTCCATACTGGGGGGAGCTGGTGCCTCCATTGTTCTACAGGCGAGAGGCGGAGTACACCCTGGAAAGGTCACCAGTTCATCGCAGGGCAACATAAAGGACAAACAACCATCCACACCTAAGGGCAATGTAGAACAATTAATCTAACAGTCATGTTTTTGGTCTGTGGGAGGAAGCCAGAGAAACCGGTGAGAATCCATGCATGCACGGGGAGAACATGCAGAAAGACTCCCGAACCGAAGACCTTCTTGCTGCAAGGCAACAGTGCCACTAACTGCACCACCATGGAGTCTGTGAAAACATCACTTAATACTTAAATGTTTCTAATCTGTGAGTGAAAATGTGACATCAGACAATAATAGCCTGAGTAGATATAAAAAGCTGTTTTTGTCATGACCACATGGGTTTGGGTTTCCTTCGTGTTGGTTTCTGATCATTTCTTTGTTGTTTATCATTGATAGAAAGGTCTTGCCATACACAGTTGTTTATTACTGCCACAGTACTTCAGTTAGTATAGTTAGTTATTTCTAGTGTTCTGTTCTCTGTATATTTTAGTTTATCCTCCAGATCAGATCATGGCCTCCATTGGAGAGTTCCAAGGCCAGAACCACGGCTGACCCACAAGAACACAAAGGGCCATCTCACATTTAACAAAAAACATATTCATGATCCCAGAGACTTCCGGGAAATTATTCTGTGGACTGATGAAACAGATTTGGGCCCTTTTGGAAAGTGTGTGTCCTCTTGAGAAACCATTTATAACTTAGATCATTCAGGTCTTGTCCTGTTACAGGTCCTGTTACAAAGACATGATGTGTTGACACTATAAAATAACCCCAAATAAAACAGTTGGACTTTAAAAAAATAAGATTTAGGTTCCAACAAGGTGAATTCCAAAGGTTCCACAGTAAATGATCAGCTGAGGGTTCATCTACTGGAACTATGAGTACATATAAAGCTGTGTTATTTAGAAAACGCATCTTTGTTGGTTCTCTTTCAGTGAAATGACAAGCAAGATAATGAGATTCCTGCAAAACAGACACTTCTGCCCCTCAAACCATCTTTGCACTGCTGTTCCTTCTCTAAAATCTAAAATGCTCTCACAAAGGATCACTCAAACACTGCCTGCTCCAAACGGCCACACCTGTGGTCAGGCACCATTAACCACTCCATGCTGGAAGTTAACCTGATCTAATATTTGTCCTGTTTTAAGTTTAACCATCGGGGGGAGGAGAGGGTTGTTGCTCCAGGGCAACAAGGCAGCAGCGAGTAAGAGACGTGGGCAACTGAGGACCTGGAGGCTACACCACACCTGGAGAGCAGCAGGATCACCTTACTGAGGGTAGCCTCAGACGCACCGAGGTCCTGTCACTCCTCAAACACAACCTGCTTTTAGATGTCCATGGTAACATGTCAACATTTTTCACATGAGGAATAACATGAAATCAAGAACAAACAGAAGTTCTGCAGGAAGAACCATGTTACCAAACCAAACAGCCCTTCGTCTGGGAAACTGCAGCACATATTATGCTGAATAAACCATTACCTGAGTGTATTTACTAGGATCAGCAAAAAATAAAATAAAACTGACTCTTAAGTCTCTAATCATTTCTGGTGTAATTGTGAGCTTCATGAAGACTGACAACACCTGCGCAGACGTCTGTTTATAGCCTCCTTCCTCCCATCTTGATTCTATGGAGCACCTCGTCCTCCAGCTTTAATTAAACTCAAAGAGCCTCCACAAATTTAGAAAGTTCACCTCCAGCCGGCTGACAAACACCCTTTATTACCTCATGAAAGACAATTAAAAGTGTCTGTCACCCGTTAATGCTGCAGCTAATTAGTTTGTACTAAACTAATAAAATAATTCTTTCCAGGCTGCAGAAGATCAATGCTGAGAGGAAGTGAACTGACATCAATGAAGAAACTAATATAATCGGTAAAGCCTTTTAGTCTGCGGTTTCTTTGGCTCTTAGGCGAGCCAACGTCATGTTTGTCTCTAGAAGGCTAGATTTTATTTATGAGATTTAATTAAAAGCTAAAAACCAGGGAGGAACTTTTAAACAAATAAAACCACGTTACTGAGGCACTCCTAAACCAGCAACATCAATGCATGCAAACTTCAGAGAGCTCAATTGTTCTACCAGCAAACAAAATGAAGGCGAAATGAAACCCAATAAATCAAAATAAATTATGAGATGTATGAAACTTTCCAGACATAACTGAAAAAGAGACAAAAAGCAATAAAAAGAAACTTAAAATTGAAATTTAAAACATTTCAGTATGGTGAATTATGCTGCTATCAAAAAACAAAGTCTTAACCAGGAAGAGAATCCTGGAAGCAATTCAAGGATCACTGGATTTCTCCAGTGATTTTAACATCATACAGCTGGGCTGCTAAGTGCCTAGATAGAGGTTTCAGGAGTGGACCTCAGTTGTACCAGTAGATCATGGACCACCCCATTGGGCATACACTATGTTAGAACATGGGGCTGTGAGTCTGAGAGGTTGGTCTGCAGTATGGGGCACCTCAGGGAACCATGCTTGCACCTTTCCCTTTTATGCTCTTGAATGCAGACTCTTTGATCATCTCCTCCAACGGGCATGTCCAAAGATTTTCTGACATGAATAACCATATCACAAATGAGGGCAGATACTGGAAACAAGACTGGTGCCAGTGGAACCATCTCCAGATTACTGCAGGAAGAACTGAGGTGGTCTTCTGCAGGCGCAGACACACAACGGCAGCAATGGCAAGCATCCAGAGAGTGGACCTTTTAGAGGAACCTATGTGTAGAGGAATCAACTGGACATAAAGCCCTATGTCCCTTCGCAGGAAGGGTCACAGGTGACACTCTTGGATCTCTTGGTGGCATCAGCTGTTTTCTATAGTCAGCTGGAGCGTTCGTTCCATACAAATCATTTGGCATTTATGGACAATTAAAGCCTAGATATTGTTAGCCTAGTCTACATTATAGGTCGGATGAATGTTAGAAAGTGCAATGAATGTGGAATGTTTGCCATAAAATACTATGAGATCAATGCATGATAAACAGAGTTTATTTCCAGTTCAAAACCCTGACAGGGATCATCTCACATTTTCCTGCACTTTGCACAAATCATTGCAGGAGTTGCAGTGTTGATCCAGGGCCACAACAATGTTGCTGGTCAGGACAGAAACCAGCATGGTAGATACAGATGGTGCATTGTTTACTGTCTTTTTATTTTCCGTTTTTCCACTGAACCTTCTTTAAAAATGTGTTATTTTTGGAGAGAAAAAGCAGCAAAGAAGAAAAAACAGCCTGAGTCTAAAAGCCTGTGAATTGGCAGAACATACATAATGAAGTACTCGCTAATCTGCAGGTCTCCCTCTGGACTCTGTTACATAATGTACACAAAGATCCTCAAAGTGATGAAAGTAACTTCACACTTTCCAAAGAAAACATGCTCTCAGAAAGCTCTAAGATGCATTTGTTAAACCTTAAAGTCTGAAACCGGAAACAAACCAGAAATTATTTAAGTAATAAATTAGTTTACAATTTAAAGGAAATACACTTATAAGAGTTTCTTCTGTCTGGTTTTGTTATTCCAGCATGCTGGTCTGTTAAAAGCATCGGATCTTAGAATGAATGGTGCAGAATTTCACTTCAGGTGTCAAACAGAACCGGATAACTTTTTGTCCAGCTAGAGAAGAAGAAGAAACACCTCACATTCTTTTGGTTTTAAAGGCTCACAATTAGCAATGGGAACAACCTTATGATGGAAAAAACAAGAAGAGGAGAAGAAATGGGGCTTTAATGCAACTGCTTTTGTGCAATTAAACTTGAAGTTACAGATTTTCTTTTAAGAACAGAAATGTCTCAGCAAGTGTCCAGAAATAGTCTATTAATACAGCTGCACAAGACAAGAAGTTGATAGAAACTGTAAAATTTCTTTAAAACAGTTTTAAAAATTTAATTTAGACACGCTGTGTCGAGCTTTTACAGGTTTCTACAGGTTTCTTCAGCAACACGTCGCACCCCGATCTAAAGAAACTCAAACACAGATGAAAAACAAAGTCCCTGACATCTTTCAGTCTGAAAAGACAGTGCTTCTTTGTTCTCTTTGTGTCTCTGCTCTGTTCTCTCAAACCTCCAGTCGGTCGTGGCAGATGGCCGCTCACACTGAGCCTGGTTCTGGTTCTGCTGGAGGTTTCTTCCTGTTAAAAGGGAGTTTTTCCTCTCCACTGTCGCTACATGCATGCTCAGTATGAGGGATTGCTGCAAAGTCAACACCAGTGACTGTCCACTGTCTCTACATGCTCATCCAGGAGGAGTGAATGCTGCAAGTCACTGACTGGATGCAATCTACTGGGTTTCCTTAGAAAGAAAAACTTTTTATCCAATTTGAATAAATAACTGAATCTGACTGAACTGTTCAATGGTTAGTATTAATTGGAATGTATGAACCTGACTGTTGTGAAGTGCCTTGAGACGACATGTGTTGTGAATTGGCGCTATATACATAAACTGAATTGAATTGAAAAGGGTTAAAAGGCCATTTCTGAGGCTTTGGGACTCCAGAGAAACACAGTGAGAAATGGAGAAAACATGAAACAGTGAAGAACCTCTCCAGGAGTGGCGAGCCTACCAGAATTACTCCAACGGCATCCAGGAGGTCACAGAAGAACCCAGAACAACATCTAAAGCTCCGCAGGCTTCACTTGCTTCAGTTAAGGTCAGAGTTCATGATTCAACAAGGCCAGAACCACTGCTGACCCACAAAGGCCCATTACACATTACCAAAAACATTCTGATGATCCCCAAAGACTTCTGGGAAAATATTCTGTGGACTGATATGACAAATGAGGAACATGAAGCACACATTATCAGCAGTTAGACATGGTGGAGGTAGTATGATGGTCTGGGACTACTTTGCGGCTTCAGGACCTGGATTAATAATTAACAGAACCATAGATTCTGCTCTCAAGTAGAAGTGCCTGAAGGTGATTCAGATCAGTTATTCTCTTTTTAAATAAATTCATGCTTTAAAAACTGATTTTTGTATTTGTTGTTGATGTTTTCCTCATTTGATGTTAAAATGTTTTTGATGATCTGAAACTTTAAAGTGTGACAAAGAAACAAAAATCTGATGAAATCTGTGAGGACGCAAATACTTGTTACCAACTTTGAAAAAAGCTTTTTCTGACAGAAATGACTCTAAACAAATAACATCCTGTGGATGAGTCACAAACATGCACTCTTACTGTTGTGTAAGCACTCATTCTGACATCAACTTGTACTTCTTCAGTGTATGAAAATATTGAGCAAAGGAGAAACTTCAGCTTCCATTTATACAAGGGAAGACAAACTGTTCTCAAAGCCAGTCAAACTACAAAACTAGAACAAAAAATCCATGAATGATTTAACTGCTTGTAAACAGGTTTGTCTTTTTGCAGAGAAATCTCAGATGTTTCCAAGGAATGTGGTTTTAGATGCACTGCCCTCACAGATTAACACCATAATCATAATGACATGATGGTTTGGGTCCATGAAAGCGGACAGATTGAGCTCGGATAAAACGTTCCTGCAGTTTGTGAGCTGTGTGGATGTGAAGGTGCAGGAAGCTGATTAAGCCTCTGTGGTTTGAACAAATGAGTCAATCAGAAAAAAAACTGGTTTTTATGAGGTGCTGAAAGTCTAAAACCAACAACTCCTGAGTGGAATCCTGTCAGAACCTCCCACCGCCGCCTGTCCCTGCATTTCTATCATCAATCAGAACCACCTGCTTGGAAACACTGAAATTAGCTCATTTGGAAAACTGTGGAGCCAAAATGATGAATAATGTTGTTCCCTTCCATCTGCTGAGGAAAACTTTATCTTTGAGTTGTTTGCTGTAGCAGGAGACAGAAAGCAGAAGGAATTTATCATCCTGTTTGTTTCTGCATCGTTATGAACAATTAAACGCTCGTTAAACAGCTTCAACCAAAATCCAACCAAACAACTCCTGATGCTGGGATCCTAAAAATTTTTCATATGAACAATTAAATCTGAGATGCATCACAAAATGGGGACAACATGTGAATTAATGAGTGGAGGAAGCAGCTGGGTATGTCTTTTAAGCTGACCTTCTGCAGCCTCATGCATGAAGGACCGACTGTGTTTTTATCATTAATCCATGAGAGCTTCATGAACTGATCATGCAGCTTCAGTCTGAAGGCAGACCCTCCAAGCAGAGATGCAAACATATTACCAAATACCACAAAGAGAGGCAGAATGGGTTTCTAACTCCGTACTCCATTAAATATGTGAATACTGGACTGTATTTCCATGGATGTTCTGATCAGGCATGGAAATGGTCCTAAACTCCATGAATGAAAGAGTCATGTGTTGACACAAAAAACTGCAGGATCTCAGCTTCTTCTGAAATTCTAAGCATACAGGGCTTAAAATATATTTGGCAGATGTGAATTCAAAGTTTCATAGCAAGAAAACTATTCCTAAAGAACTATTAAATGAGCTCTGTAATGTTTTGTAGTGTTGAGGAACAAATGCAGAAACATAGACTGGATTTATTTTAAGTATAATGATTTCATGACCGAAAACTTACAAAAATAACTAGGAACAGGCAGATGAGGAACTGGAGAGTTTCTGGATGGAAGAACAAAACAACAGGACGAGATCACAGCAAGGAAGACAACAGGCAATGGGAAGATCTGACCAGGAAGTAAAGAAACTGACTGGCTTCTAACT
Source organism: Girardinichthys multiradiatus (assembly GCF_021462225.1). Classification (NCBI taxonomy): domain Eukaryota; kingdom Metazoa; phylum Chordata; class Actinopteri; order Cyprinodontiformes; family Goodeidae; genus Girardinichthys; species Girardinichthys multiradiatus. The sequence goes on from NC_061799.1 coordinate 44,308,769, forward strand.
TCTGGGGAGATGATGAGAATCAGGGGCGCTAAGCAGAAGAACTTAGTACAGATAGTGATAAACTAAAGTGACGAATGAACAGCGATCCAAACAAGACACAAAAAGTTCTTACTAAACCAAAAAATAAGGACTAGGATTCAGAATCTAAACCAAGGTGCAAAACACAAGAATCACAAAACAAAAGCAAAAACTAATCAGAATTCTCCAAATACATCAAACATAAAGACCCATGAATCATGCCAGGTACCACATAGAGCCCTTTACCTCCAACAGGAAAATCCAGTGGACTCAAGTTATTATGGCAGCATTACAGTAAAACAGGGTAAAATCCACAGCAGAGAACCATGCAGCAGAACAATCATTCACGCTCCGGTGGTTTGTCTCAATGAATGAATATATTAAGCTGGAAGCAGGAAGTATTGCTGTGGATAGTTCTGAAACCTTCGGCTCATCCTGAGAACATTATGAAAGCTGACAATTTGACTTCATGTACATGAAAAGGTTCTAAAACTGTTTTCTGCTGCTGATTAACATTACAGGTATGAAATATTCTCAACAGAAAGCAGAAAATTATTTTAATTCAGTGAAATTATTTCAAATAATCATAAAACTAACAGGTGGGATTAAACTGATGCAAAAAGCAACACTAAGATGCACAAAGTACCACAAGTACTCCAAACAACTACTAATAACACACAGTTACTATAAATACACACAAAACAGCAAGAACGGAGCCACAGACAAGAAATGACCATGAAGGTACACACATTAAACTACAACAAATACACACTGAGCATAACTAAAGAGACACAACAAGGCCGAAGTATCCCAAAATAAACCTTTTATTTTGGGATACTTTGTTTTGGTACTTTTAGTCCTTTCTGTGTTTGTTGAGGTTCTGTTTACAGTTAGAATATTTAGTTACTGTTTTTCTTTTTACAGACTTTAGTTCTTCTGTTATTTTGGTAGTCCGGGTTCCTCTTGTGCACATTGTTTTATTTACTTCCTGTTTTTAAGATTTATTGTATCTTTTTGTTTTGTATTTGGACCCATTATCGTGTTGGGTTTTGTTCTGGTTTGCACCGGCTCTCTGGTTCCTGGTTGGTTGTTTCAGCCATTCCCTCTCTCACCTTTCCTTCCGTTGTCTCAGTGTCTTTGGTCCCACTCAGATGTTTCCACTCTGGTAATCAGCCTCGCCTGTTTCTTGTCTCATTAACAACTCTCCCAGTAGATTCCTCTGTGCTTCATCTTACATGTTTCTTATTCCTGGTTGGACTTTTATTTCTGCAGTGGACACTGTTAATACGTTTCTGTTATTAAAACCTTTTATTTTCCATATTCTCTACCTGCGGTTTACAGCATTGTGGTCTTATATTTAAACCTTTCTGACACAAAGTTTAGGAAGAAACACAAAGAGCATAAAGTTACACGAAAGATTAACAACAAAGACAAATGAGGCCCAATAACTGACACAGTGAAAATGAAAAATTACAATTAATAAATCAGATCACAGATTCATGCAAAACTAAAAAGATGCTGAAAAAACCTAAAGTCCAAAAGAACACAGAAGAGACGCTGGTCTCTGTTAACCCGCCTCAGCTAACAGAGACCAGCTTCACTGTCTGCGCTTCAGAGAGGAGAAACTAATTTCATCATAATGTTTCATTACAGAACATCAGTGACACAGCAACACCAGGTTCTCCACCTGCTCCATCCCTCCATCCAATAGAGGAACAACCCTGAGAAGCTGGAATATTGCCTCCATCATCAGCCGCTCCAGATGAGAGCTCCGGCTAAACGGTGCAGCTGTAAACCGTAAACAACACGGACAGAACATCAATATTCATCTGCGGTCATGTTAATGTTGGAGCGGCTTCTGAAAATTTAATCACGCCTGTTACACCTTCCCCGAGTACATTCGTCATGTTCGAGTCGCCGGCAAACTCGACTGAGCGTGCTCCATGAGGCGAAGCGGAAGAATCTGAGTCTCCCAGGAGAATGGCGTTTAAAAGCCTCGCAGAGGGCCAAATTATCCAGCATGATTTGATTTGTGTTGGCGAGGGAGAACCGGCTCCTGGAATAAAACCTGACTCAGCTCAGCCCACAGAGGCGAAAACAACTCGCTGCCAAAAATTTACAAACCAGCTCTGCTGTTAGTTCTACCTGAGCTGCAACAACACGCTTCATTAAGTCATCTGAGTCTGCAGCAGCAGAGCACATCTACCACGACGTCTTTACCTCTTCAGCTCACGCCACAGTTATCTGAATACATAACCAACGTGGCAGCTCAACACAAAGTCCTACAAAAGACAAGTTCCCTCCGATCAATAGCCCCTACAGCCCCATGGAACATTTCCTGACTTTCAGTAAATCATATATTATCATTTATTTATTATGATTATTCCTTCAGGTGGATATGCAGCATAGGGCTGCACAATGTATCGCAAATTTAGCATTATCGCAATATCACTGATCACAATTTGCATATCATGAAGAACCACCTAGACCGCAATAACTGTTAGCTAATTATTAAAGCTGTGTCATGCATTCAGACTGGCTGCACCCTTAAAATATTTGGTGACGTGTTGTTTAACGCAGCATTAAAAGTTTGAGAAGGTGAAGAGGTGGTGGCGTCTATGAGAAACTACAGCCAAGTTGTTTCATTCCCAAAACATCCAAAGTCAGACATAAACGACTTTTTGAATAAAACTTGGTGTTCGAGATGGAAATCATGAATTTCTTAGTAGCTGGACCATCAGGGATTTATGTTCGCTATGAAGCTAAGCTATTTTTTTTGGTTGTTTATTTATTGCTAGCCATATCATTATTGGTACATTCACAAGTATCTTCGCATATCGCATGATTTCCTAATATCATGCAGCCCAAATGCTGAAGGAAACTTGGCTCTGGTTTTCTATCCCAGATGATGAGTTTGTAGCAGAAGGAAACCTGAGATGTTTCTATAAATGAAGGACAATGACTGCCAGATTACCGGAGTTGTGATAAGCAAACGAGGACCAGGTGTGAGAGGAAGAGCAGAAGGAAAACAAAGCAGACAGAAAACAGAAGGATGTAAACCAAAGACTCAAAAAAAGAAAAAGGAGACAAATCACAAAGAAAGAGTCTTTAAACCCAAACAGTTCAACTGTTTTAGTCCTAATGGAGGAGATGAAGAGTTGAACACAGAATACAAAATTAAGAGTAAATCATTTCATTTCATTGCACACATGCAATGGGTCATGTTGGACAATTAAAAACGGGACAGATGAGCAGAACGATATTTTTAATTGAACATGTAAAATGTTGAAAGCTTAGTATGCAAATACATTTATTTCCACAAACGTGGGGAAAAAATGAACCCCTGAATGTTAAGACAAATCAAACTTCATTCCTGCTGCTGCATCTGCATGAAGCGGCAGCTAATTTAACCCTGGAGGTGTTGAATGAAGACTTTATAACTTTGGGATCTTCAAAGATGGAACACATGAGACAAACCACATCCTCATATAAAGGAGGAGAGCCTGCAGAACAGATGCGGCTTCACAACGACCAGCAGCCCACATGAGAATCTCTGCAAACCACAAACATACCCACTGCAACCATCTGGCACACAGAGCAGACACATGCACAACGGTTAGAGAAGAAGTCAACGTGATCAACTGATCTCATTTACTGGCTGAAGACTGTCCAGGATAAACATGAGGAGAACTGAACTGAACATCTAATAACTGCACCCACGAAGCCAAGGTGAACCTGCAGTGACCTGAGGAAGATGCTTCATGGACGCCTTCAGACAACAATTATTTAACAGTAACACAAACTACTTTAGAGCACTTTCAATTATAAGATCATCTTTTTGACCCGTGATAGACTAGAGACCTGCAGGATGGATGGATGGATGGATGGATGATATTTAAAGGTAATAACTAGGGATCATTATTTCAAGATGCCGTTTATGACAGAATCCTAACATTCAGGGTTTGGGGTCAGAATTAGGGACTCGTCTCCTCCTTTATGCTCATACCTCTGAAACAGAAATTAAATAAATCTTTAATAAAAAATAATAACTTGAAAGACTAACTTCTGCTGGACCCATTTATCCCCATCCATCCCAAACCTGAATTCTTGTAACCGCAGATAATGGCAGAAACCTGACATTAACTGTGACACACTGAGCTGAGAGTTGATGCAGGAAAGCCAAGCTCAGTTCAGCTGCTGGTGTCAGAAACTTCTCTTCCTCCAGCCATGTTTACAGCTCAGCTCTGTTCCAGTGATGATTAGTATTTAGCGGAAAATGCTTGATGTTTCTGCGAGGCTGAGTTTTCCCTGCAGACCATGAACACAGCAGCCGGCTGCTTCCACCAAAGTGCCAAAAGCCATTTTGTTCTGTTTCTCTGTGACAGCCAAAGCCTTCTTTGCTCGTGTTTCTGCAGACAAACAACACTTCTAAAAGCTGTGCACTCACTGATTATCCTGCATCAACTCTCAGCACAGTGCGCCACAGTTACTGCAACGCACGGAGGCAGCCGGGGAGTGAATGAGGCACTTCCTGTTGAAATCAAGGCGTTTGGTTTCTGGAGTGACTCGGAACATGTTTATTTGCAGAACCGTGAGGACCCTCTGATAGAAAACCCTCCGTTTATTAATGCAAACAATCTATTTCAGTTCATTCCTGCCTTGTTTACCTAAACATGACAGGGGGTTAGTTTTCCACACAGCAGTGACTGCGAACACTCATTTACATGATGCTGGGCTTTACTTTAAATATTTATTAAAACAGGAAGGAGGGGATAACAGGGAGATGGGTTTATGAATTTTATATTGTGATGCTGCAGAGCACAATAAACCTCCTCAGACTGTATGACATGCAGTTTAACGGGCAGAAATCCTTAAAACTGAAGTCAGAATCGTTAAGCTCACATAATAGAGTAAAGCACAACTCAGCTGTTTGTGGAAAGTAGTCAAAGTTATTTAAAATATTCAATTGCAGACCTTCTACCATATTTCCAGGTTCAGAGGTTGATCTTACACAGACCCTGGTATTCGTACTGATGAAGGTCTCACATTTAAACCAAACATTAAGCAACTAGGGAATAAATTCAATTAAAATTGTCCTTTTATTTTTCTACATTGGTCTTGTTTCACTTTTGAAGCTGAGAAAAGACTTGTTGCTGCAACCTTCATGTCTGTAATTAATAATGAGACGATATATACATGCAGACTTCCTCTCAGGCATGATTAGCTGAAAATGACTCGGAATAATAATGTGTTTTTTGTGTGTTAATAATAAAATAAGTGAAACACCCAGATGAGAACAACGTGGTCGGATACTTTGCACATTTCTAAGTAAGAATAAGGAGTCAGGGTATATATTTTGAACAACCATCGTTAGTTGGATGTTTATTTAGTTATTTCGTTTTAAAACATGCCAGCTATAAATTTAGATGAAATTAAAAGGTTCAGTCGACTTCTACATTTGTAGAATTTGTTTTATATTGAAATGTCACTTTCTCCACAATTTTTGAGGTGAAATGTACAATAGAAATGTGTTGAGTAGGACTGTAAGAAAAACGATTTGATTCAGGTTAGAAAAACACAGGTTGTGTTGCAACCAACACTGGATTAGTCCAGTTTATCAGAGTGCTATTTTCCTGCCTACTCCAGCTATAAACACAAAACCTGCCATCCTTTAAATGGATCAGACTGAAAGGCTGAGCATGTCTTCATTCAACCTGTAAAAAGCTAAGCCACAAAGACGAGGTCAGCAGTACTGGAATATTTTTATGAATCCGGTTTTCTGAACGGAGCACAGAACAGCTCTCATTTCCACCAGTATGTTCCCATTCCTACCAGAATTACCACCGTTCCCAGTCTGCACAGTCAGGCATTGTTTCTGAGCTTGTCGATGATCTTAAGTAAGAGCTTTTGTCTTTGTAACTTGTTGGATCTGTCGCTCGAGTCTGCTGCGAAATCACTGGGATATCCTGAAAGTTTAATGTTTGCATTTCTGCAAAGAGCAGAAAGCATCACATGCTGCAGACCAAATCCCTGTTTCTGCCCTTTGTCTGTGTTGTTCAGTCAAAGCAAACAGATTTATCTTTCATAAAATCTCCATCAGGCTGAAACCCTAATGAAACATTTCCATTACGAGAAGTAGAGCCCGATTTGGTTTAAAGGCTTTATCCTAATAAAAGGTCTTAATGATGAAGAACTGGACTCTGATCCCTTTAAGCACTTTATCCCTGCAAAGATACCGGAGAGGATCAGGAGACCATCCGGAGCCTCAACAGGAGCATACTAGAGGAACATGAACTGCAGATGCAAAGCCATAAAAACTTCATGCCAAGTCCTTGCTGAGGGCTTCCGTGATTTAAGCCAGCATGCAAGAGGAACTGCTGGAGCCCAAACAGGCTATTAAAGACAGGAAAACATAAAAACACAGAATTAAGACTCCTCTGTTTGCCCCTGACATTCAGAGCTCTGCAGCCTGAACTGTTATCTGCAGCTCAAAGTGAGATCGAAAGAACCATGAGGAGTCTCTCAGAGAATATTATCTTCATCATGTTAATTCCTGCTGCAGCATCTCAGGTATTGCACCCTCCTGTCTCAGCATTAAACATAGATTCACCTCATAACACCATGATGTTAGCTGCAGCATGCTTTACCTGAGCACTCCTTCCCTTTGCCTTTGCACTCTCCGCTCTGCGGCTGGTAAGAAGCCCGAGCCTCCGGCAGGTACAGCAGCAAAGACAGCAGGCAGGCGGACACCAGGCACCGGACAGCCCCGCCCGGGCGCCGGCGACACCTCCCAGGGCCCGTCAGCATCATGGAGAAGACCCGAACCCCGCAGTCAGTTCGGTTTGCTTCAGGAGCTGCAGACACTTTGACGTAATTCCCGAATAAACGCAGTTAATAGTGCGGCTGTCCTCACGGTGCGTCCCGCAAAGGAAGAGCTCCAAATGCGGGAGAGGAGAGAGCCGGTTGAGCGCTGCTCAGGTCTGAGGTGCAGCAGGAATAATGAGCCGAGAGGTTCCTGCAGGATTCCTCGTTCAAGAAGCCTCAGAGGCGGTCCGGTTCGTCCAGGGTGGAGGCAGCGGCAGCAGCATCCTCTCAATCCGTGCCTCCTCCTCCGAAACTCAGCGTCTTTTACAGCAGCTCTATCAGACACGCACTGATGTCACACCCGCACAGACTCTTCACGTCCTGAAAGCACCGGGGCGCTCCGGCTGCGCGTCCCCCGGGAGGCAGACAAGCGGCGAGGGCGGCGAGGGCGGCGAGGGCGGCGCGCAGCTGCAACCACAACAAAGAGATCCGGACTGAAGAGGAGGAGGAAGAGGAGAAGGCAGTCTGGTCACGTGAGAGGATGCAACACTCCCCTCCACCTCCACGCCTCGTAACGCACGCGCGCACACCTTAGACGCACCAACACATTGCAGCAAAAAGCCAAAGAAGAAGAGGTGCACATGCAAAACACTGCAGGAGGTCAGGTTGAACTTTGTTAAATGCATCTATAGCCTTCATTGCGCCCTAAAAACAAATCCTGCCCTGATCATCCTCAGCCCATACCTGGAAAAATGCACCAGCAATAAAATGGTCAAGACGGGATAAATCTGATCCGGTGGAAAGTTTTACATCTGATCAGAGCTGCCATATTTCATCATAATATATTCCGGGTTTATTCAACAGTTTTTCCCTTTTCAGAAAGAATGAACCGTGCAGCAATGTTCTGGTAACCAAAGGCAGCAACGCAGGTCAGCACATGTAACTAAAAAAATCAAACAAGACATCTCAATTTAAACCACCAACCTCAGTTTCACACCTGCTTGCTGATGAATGGCAGGTGTGAGACTGACTTAGTGCTAAACAGTAAAATATTACAACTCTAACTTTAAAAATCTCTTACAGACGTTAATGATATTTTGCCCTCATAAATATCAGCATCTAATATTTTAATTTAGCTTGCTCAGCATTCATTATTTTATACATGTACATTTTATTCTGTTTCACACTAGTGTAGGTTTCCATTAAAGCCTTTATCAAATATAATTTAGATGTGGTTTTAAAATTAGGCAGTTTCATATTTAAATGATTAAGTTATTTTTTTATTCATTGAGGAAAAGCTTGGTGAATGTGAGCTTTTAATTTTTTTCTCTAATTGTTATTATATCTTAGCTGTGTTGATTGTAGTATAATTTGCCCAGTTTCACACAGGACAAATTAGGACATCGTTATTTTGCTATTTTCGCTTTTAAAGGTCTGGTGTCTGGACTTTAGTGACATCTAGTGGCTACAGTTTGATATTGTACAGCAGCTAAACAAGCTGGTGGACTTTATGCATATTCGGATAAAACCTGCCATAAAAACAAACATCAAAAAAGATTCAAAAAACAAGTTGTTACAAAAATGGCTCGAGTCATGCGAGTTCAGGTCCAGAAGGGAAACCCATCCCTCTCCCCAACTTCAGAGTGATCCCAAGTCTTTCTCGGGCCAGAAGGAACTGCTTTATAGACCTTCTAGTAAGATCTTGATCTGTACCAGGGTCTTTTCCTAAGAAGTAGTACGTGGAAGACCTCCAAAGTGAAGAGTCCAGGAGGCATCTTGATCCACCACTTCCCTCCTGCAGGTCCCTGCAGAACAGCAGGGAGAACCTGTTGTCCAAACACTGAATGGAGACTAAAACTGAAACTGTTCTTGTTCTTAATTCCTGTTTCTGACTGAATGTGTTGGTGAGAATCTATAGAGGATCAATAAAAACAACATAATGACACGATGGCTACTTTCTTCTGATCCGTAGAGGTCCTTCCTCTGTGGTGCTTCTGCTTGAAGTCTGAGGTGTTTTTCCTTGAAGTAAAAATAGTCCGACTTATATAGTTTGGATTTTTGTGTTATGCTTTTTGGGTTATTTTACATGTTTGGCATTTTGAGTCTGGAGATGACAGCAGTGCATTATTTTAAAGACAACTAAGGTTTTCTTTTAAACAGCAAAACTACGGACCGGAATGGGTTAAAGAATTGAGCTAAAAAGTTTTCTCACAAAGTAAAGTTCTGCCGACTAAAGACGCTTTAAATCCACACGACCAGAACCCTTTGTCAGTGTCATCTAGGAGAAAATATCTTAAAGTTACGAGTCTTTGTGATTTAAGCAATTCATCACCTTCATGTTCTGTAGGAACCAGAACTTTTGATCAAAACCAGGAGATGTAGAACACCTGATTATAAAACTTTAAAGGAAGCTGCCAGCTGCATCAGTTTTGTTCAGTAGAAATATGGAAACAAAATTTGATGGATTTTTAAATTCCCACCTCATTCTTCATAATGGGTTTTGGTCCATCAGTGCTGCTGCACTGTCTTCATATTTACATCTTTCGTCCAACATTCATCATGCTGATGTGTCTAAGTGTCTCTGTTAAACGTCTGTTTCACTTTGACTCTGTCTTCATGCGGTCGATGCCGCTTCATCTGTATAAACAGAACCCAACACGACTCATTAAACCCTCCGTGTTGACTGGATTAATATTTACACAGATCCATTCTGGACGCCTCTGGCACGCCTCCAACATGGACCAGCAGACTCATTTGGCTCGCTGCCTCCATTCCAGCAGCTGTTGGTTTTCTCTGTCCCTTGCAGAGTTTTCCAGCATGCCAGAGGCAGCAGAAGCGACGGGTCATCTGTTGTGCTGTTGGACATGGTTGGTTCCACATCAGCAGCTTTAACTGTTCTCCTGGGCGTCTTCATCGCCTGCCAGACAGCAGAGTGATGACATGCTGTCCTAAATCACCCCAGAACTCCACCGATTAGCTTCCAGGTTGGGGTTAAAGAGTTTCCAGAAGGTGGGCAGAGGGATACCAGAGCAGAGATAAGGAAGACTTTAATGATTTCTTTCAGGTCAGCCTCACGTGGTTCATGTTGCAGCCATTTATAAAACTCAACAAGCCAATGGTAACATAAGAGAGTGACCACTTCTCTTCAACAGAAAGAAATATGCAGTAGAACTAGAACCAGGCCCAGTATGAGCAGCTGTACTACCAGCTGGGGGCAGAAAGGGGCACAACGGACAGGGAAACAGGATCCAGGAGTACCAGGAGTACATAAACAGCACATAAACAGCACAGAGTTGGTGGCAGCAGTAGCGATGTCAGTGATACCATCCATGAAAGAAACGCAGCTAAACACCAAATCACTGAGCAAGGAGTACTTTCTATGACAGCTTACACACAAGGTTCTAAAAGATTTCCAGCTTGTGAGAGTCAGGAATCAATCTTGGTTCTTCACTGAGTTCCTTAGACCTTCCTCTTGTTCTGAGTTTTGGACCATCCAGTCAATGCTGTCAAACAAACCCCTTTAGTGCAGCAAATAGAAAGTACCAGCATCAGTTGATCATCAACAGAAGCCAAAGGTTGATGGGTCAAGTTAGGTACCATCTAGGTACACATCCAGGTGACGGTATGAACAGTTGAAATCAAAGTGTTGGCTTTGTCAACGTCTGTTAGGTTAGTTGGTGGATGCTTTTTTTGTGCAACACGCTGCTTCTATGAGTGACATAAAGTTTGAATCTGTGAACACTACTGATGTACAGAGGAGGCAGCATCATGTCGTGGGGGTATAGGCCAGCTGAAGTGACTGGTGCACCTCATAAAATAGATGGTATCATGAGGAAAGAACATTATGTAGAAATATTGAAGCAGCATCTGAAAACATCAACCAGGAGCAGCTTGGGCATGAAATTGTTTTCCAAACGGACAATGAGCACAAGCATTCCACCAAAACAGTTAGCAAGTGGCTTAAAACCCTGAAGCGTTCGGATCTTTTAATTCAAGGTTCACATTTTGTTTAGGGTTGGCTGTTTCATTTAAACTACAAACTGAATCATTAGTTCCAGTCTGTAGTTCAGCTTTACTTCCTTATGTCAGTGCTATGTGCTTTTTTCATCATGTAAAGAACTTTCAATTGTCTTGTTGCTGAAATGTGCTTTACCAACAAACCTTCCTTGCCTTAAAAACAACAGAGTGTTTTGGAGTGTTCATTACAAAGCTCTGATCTCAGGTGTGAGTGAACAAGGCGGGCTACAAACCTGACCCAGTTACACCAGTTCTGTCAGAAGGAATGGGTCAAAATTATGGCAAACTTGTGAGAAGCTTGTAGAAGAAAACCCAAAACTAGTGGAATGTATGTAAACTTCAGAATTTTGAATAAAGTCATACAAATACATAAAAAATGTTCTGGTACTTTGCAAATACAAATAATTTTAGCACTTGTTAATGACGTAAAACAGGAAACATTTAGCGTGATCTAATGGCAGACAGTGATGGGAGAAAAGGGTGTGTGTGTCTTTAAAAGCTGAATTTAAATATTTGGTTTCAATCAATGTGTTCAAGTTGGACATAAATTTAATTTACAGCCCTCAGACATGGTCATGAGATATAGATCATGACTGAAAAATAAAGTCCTGGAAACATGGAGCTTCCAGAGGGTGGCTGGATACAGATGGTCCATGCAACTGAACCACAGGACCCCTCTGTGTGGAGGTTATCCGGCCACATCGTAAGGGGTGAGTAGGGTACCCTGAGGTATACCATGATCTAAATGAGGAAAATACACTGCTCAGAAAAATAAAGGGAACACTTAAACAACACAATATAACTCCAAGTAAATCAAACTTCTGTGAAATCAAACTGTCCACTTAGGAAGCAACACTGATTGACAATCAATTTCACATCTGTTGTGCAGCTACCAGGAGACAGACCAGTACACCAGGAGACGTAGAGGAGGCCGTAGGAGGACAACAACCCAGCAGCAGGACCGCTACCTCCACCTTTGTGCAAGGAGGAACAGGAGGAGCACTGCCAGAGCCCTGCAAAATTACCTCCAGCAGGCCACAAATGTGCATGTGTCTGCACAAATGGTTAGAAACCGACTCCATGACGATGGTATGAGGGCCCGACGTCCACAAATGGAGGTTGTGCTCACAGCCCAACACCGTGCAGGACGCTTGGAATTTGCCAGAGAACACCAGGATTGACAAATTCGCCACTGGTGCCCTGTGGTTTTCACAGATGAAAGCAGGTTCACACTGAGCACATGTAACAGACGTGACAGAGTCTGGAGACACCATGGAGAGCGATCTGCTGCCTGAAACATCCTTCAGCATGACCGGTTTGGCAGTGGGTCAGTAATGGTGTGGGGTGCCATTTCTTTGGAGGGCAGCATGTGCTCACCAGAGGTAGCCTGACTGCCATTAGGTACCGAGATGAGATCCTCAGACCCCTTGTGAGACCATATGCTGGTGCGGTTGGCCCTGGATTCCTCCTAATGCAGGATAATGCTAGACCTCATGTGGCTGGAGTGTGTCAGCAGTTCCTGCAAGATGAAGACATTGAAGCACATCTGGGACATCATGTCTCGCTCCATCCACCAATGTCACGTTGCTCCACAGACTGTCCAGGAGTCGGTGGATGCTTTAGTCCAGGTCTGGGAGGAGATCCCTCAGGAGACCATCCATCATCTCATCAGGAGCATGTCCAGATGTTGTAGGGAGGTCATACAGCCACATGGAGGTCACACACAATACTGAGCCTCATTTTGACTTGTTTTAAGGACATTACATCAAAGTTGGATCAGCCTCTAGTGTATTTTTCCACTTTAATTTTGTGTGTGACTCCAAATCCAGGCCTCCATTGGTTCATAAATTTGATTTCCATTGATGATTTTTATCTGATTTTGTTGTCAGCACATTCAACTTTGTACAGAACAAAGTATTCAATGAGAATATTTCATTCATTCAGATCTAGGATGTATTTGAGTGTTCCCTTTATTTGTTTAGCTGTGTATACAGTGCCTTGCGAAAGTACTCAGCCCCCTTTAACTTTTCAACCTCTTGTCCCATTTCAGGCTTCAAACATAAAAATATAAAATTCTAATTTTTTGTGAAGAATCAACAAGTGGGACACAATCATGAAGTGGAATGAAAATTATTGGATGTGTCAAACTTTTAACAATAAAAAAACTTAAATTTTATTTGGCCCCCTTGCGTTAATACTTTGTGGCGCCACCCTTTGCTGTAATTACAGCTGCAAGTCTCTTGGGGTTTGTTTCTATCAGTTTTGCACATCAAGAGACTGAAATTCTTGCCCATTCTTTCTTGAAAAACAGCTGGAGCTCAGTGAGGTTGGATGGAGAGCGTTCGTGAACAGCAGTCTTCAGCTCTTTCCACAGATTCTGGATTGGATTCAGCTCTGGACTTTGACTAGGCCATTCCAACACCTGGATACGTTTATTTGTGAACCATTCCATTGTAGATTTGGCTTTATGTTTTGGATCATTGTCTTGTTGGAAGATAAATCTCCGTCCCAGTCTCAGGTCTCTTGCAGACTCCAACAGGTTTTCTTCCAGAATGGTTCTGTATTTGGTTCCATCCATCTTCCCATCAATTGTGACCATCTTCTCTGTCCCTGCTGATGAAAAGCAGGCCCAAACCATGATGCTGCCACCACCATGTTTGACAGTGGGGATGGTGTGTTCAGGGTGATGAGCTGTGTTGCTTTTACACCAAACATATCGTTTTGCATTGTGGCCAAACAGTTGGATTTTGGTTTCTTCTGACCAGAGCACCTTCTTCCACATGTTTGGTGTGTCTCCCAGGTGGCTTGTGGCAAACTTTAAACGAGACTTTTTATGGATATCTTTGAGAAATGGCTTTCTTCTTGCCACTCTTCCATAAAGGCCAGATTTGTGCAGTGTACGACTGATTGTTGTCCTTTGAACAGACTCTACCACCTCAGCTGTAGATCTCTGCAGTTCATCCAGAGTGATCATGGGCCTCTTGGCTGCATCTCTGATCAGTCTTCTCCTTGTTTGAGATGAAAGTTTAGAGGGACGGCCGGGTCTTGGTAGATTTGCAGTGGTCTGATACTCCTTCCATTTCAATATGATTGCTTGCACAGTTCTCCTTGGGATGTTTAAAGCTTGGGAAATCTTTTTGTATCCAAATCCGCCTTTAAACTTCTCCACAACAGTATCTTGGACCTGCCTGGTGTGTTCCTTGGTCTTCATGATGCTCTCTGCGCTTTGAACAGAACCCTGAGACTATCACAGAGCAGGTGCATTTATACGGAGACTTGATTACACACAGGTGGAGTCTATTTATCATCATCAGTCATTTGGGACAACATTGGATCATTCAGAGATCCTCACTGAACTTCTGGAGTGAGTTTGCTGCACTGAAAGTAAAGGGGCTGAATAATATTGCACGCCCCACTTTTCAGTTTTTTATTTGTTAAAAAAGTTTGACACATCCAATAAATTTCAATCCACTTCACGATTGTGTCCCACTTGTTGTTGATTCTTCACAGAAAATTTGAATTTTATATCTTTATGTTTGAAGCCTGAAATGTGGCAAGAGATTGACCAGTTCAAGGAGGCCGAGTACTTTCGCAAGGCACTGTATCCCTTCATGGATGGAAACACCTTGGAATCTCCTGGGATGAGCTGGAGAGCCCCACTGGGAAGAGGAATGTCTGGGGTTTTCTCCAGGACCCTCCTTGACCCAATGTTGGATGGAAGTAAAGCAGCATATTTTCACTGCAATGAAGTGAAAATATCTCTGATGATAATCAAGATGTGGATCTCTAACCCTAACCCTGCACAGATCCCTCCATGTTCTGTTTTTACCTCTTAAGTTCTGAAGCCTGACAACATGATGAATAATTTGCAGCTTATTAGTTAATGCAGAGTCAGAAGTAGGTCACTTTTTAGACTGCAGGACCCTTGTGGACTTCATGCTGGGTGGAAATCACTTCCTGCTGATCCCAATGGAGTTCTGACTCGTCCATGCATTACTTTATTCATTACTGAACACACATCAGCAGAGTTTTACATCTTTAGAAACCTGCAGATTCTTGCTAAATGCAGAGTTTGACTGCAGGAGTTTGGCTGTGCATGAGCTTTCCTAGAACTGTCTGTCGGTCTGTTTTTTTCAGACAGATCTCACTAATTTCACTCTAAGCTTCAGCAGCTTCTGTTCATCTGTTTGGGCTTTACACCATAAGATTATTCCTCACACCATATTTCAACCATCATGCAACAAACTCACCACCCAGCAGATGTTACCTGGTGCTGATGAGGCCTGTTACATCTGCAGATTACTCGACATGTCTGAGACCCTGACATAAAACCCGGTCCATTTGGTACCAACAGACGAGAACAGGTTTTTAACAGAAACTGTAAAATTTAATGGAACAACTACTTTTTCTGCTTGAGTAGAAATACATTTAATTTTTGTTCTCTCTGCTAAATGACTTCTGTTATGTGTATGTGACAAATCTCGTTTCCTCTCACACAGATTCTGAGGACGCAGGACAAATCTGACGGCATCCATAGCAGGAACGCCCATTTTTACATCAGTATTTTTATTTAAATCATTTTATTCAAGCAATAAGCCTCTGGTGACAAAGTCTGAAAAGGGAAGAAAGTAAAGACAAAACATTGTTTTCTGTTTGCAAACTCACTCAGTTCAGAAAATCATTTCATGAAATAATCATGTTGGAAACT
Source organism: Girardinichthys multiradiatus (assembly GCF_021462225.1). Taxonomy (NCBI): domain Eukaryota; kingdom Metazoa; phylum Chordata; class Actinopteri; order Cyprinodontiformes; family Goodeidae; genus Girardinichthys; species Girardinichthys multiradiatus. Next base: position 44,324,316 of record NC_061799.1, read on the forward strand.
GAGGACGGTGAAAGGTTGGCATTCCCACAGATCTCTGGAGCAAACCCACAAAAATGCTTTTGAAGCTGGAAACATGAAAACAAATGTTGGTGTGAACCCAGGAAACAGCAAGGATCAAGAAAACCACTCAGGGAGGTGATGACTGATGGCCTGCAGGTGTGAAAATGAGAAAACAGGACCAGGTGTGTCAGAAAGGTGAGCCTGAAGAACCCAGACTGTTAAAACCTAACCAGGGAACGTATAATGTGCAACATCATTATAAAATACAAGAACTGAAGCAGAAAAACTCAAGCATAGACACAAAGAGAAGACCAAAGAAATGCCAGGAGCAGATATAGTCAAGGTGTTGTAGAGCAGAACATTCACGTCTAGATGGCATCAAACCAGATAAATGGGATAAAACCAGAGAATTTTGACAACTGAAGATCTTTTGATGTGGGGAAATGGACTCTAAGAACAGGTTTAAACATGTTGGTAAATTAAAATCTCTCCTGTTTTTTTTCAAACTTAAGCACACAGTGTAAAGTTTTGATCTGCAGACCCTCCTCCCCACATTCAAAGCCAGTCTTGACTTGCCTGCAATATTAAACTGTGAGGGGGTGGGGGTGAATGCAGGAGCTAAGTGGAACGAGAAAGACCGCAAATCAGCAATACTGATTTGATTAAGTTCCATTATTCTTATCCCTAATTGGCCTGGAGCATTTGTTGTGGATTGGGCCACTGTGGGGGTCTGTTGTCTCGTTGGAGCATCGCTGTTAAGACATCTCATTAAGATAATGTGAAAGCAGGAAACACTGAGCTTTTCTGTGGAAAATTCCCAAATTCCTGGTTCTTCTCAAACATTACACTCACCTAGGTGTGAGTGACATGAAATTAAGTCAAATTAAAAGTTTAATTTTCTGATGATCAGAAAGCTTCACCCAGGGGTGAAGGGGGTATTGAGGCTGTTCTGGGTTTTAGTTCTGATTCTGCCCATAGCGTGCAGCCTTTAATTTTCTCCACCATCTGTGGTAGCAGATCTCTCACAGGAGAGGGCCCGCCCCCTCGGCTGCTGGTTAAAGGGGCGCCAGAGGATAATCCAATGCATCCTGCGAGAGCCACAAGGTAGTGGGGGGCAGGTTAACTCCTCGTTAATCCCACACAACCATCTGAATACAGGAATTAGGTTTTAAAGGGTCATTTAATCTTTAGGACGTTCTCCTGGGAACAGAGAATAGAGTGGCAAGTTTTACTTCAGAGTCACTGAGATCAGGTTCAGCTCCTTCTGGATCCATGTGATGTTTGTCACTGTAAGGGTTTCCTTCAGGATCCGAATCTGAGTAGTCAGGCTTCAGTCTATTTGGAGCCCGGGAGGGGATGCTGTTCATGCATGTCAGTTTAACGTTTACTGTCCAGGCAAGGAACATGTTAGATAACTTAAACAATGGAAGTCTTCTTGTTGCTGACTGGTATCTCCAAACCTTCTTTGGCATGGTTGTGATCAACAGTTCTCCAGACTTTGTGAAGGTCTTTAGCTGCTTTTCGGGTCCAGTACCTAAGCAAATTCAGAGGAATGACGTATGAACCAGGCAGGCCCTAAATCCAAGTGATCAGGCCTTGTTGTGTCAACATGTTTGTGAAGACCCAGGGACCTTGCTTTTTAGCCTCTTTGTCACCATTTATAGTTGGCATGCCTCTGCAGTGTTGCATGGGAAACTGGTTCAGTGCCTGGAATGTGGTAGACTGAGGTAGTGGCCTGAAGTTTAAAGAGAGGGGACTGGAGACTGTGCTTCAGCTGTCACAGGAGTCTCAGCCTGGTGAGATGGTGAGGAGGCTCTGACTGATCACCTCTGAGGATCCTGTCACCAAAAAGTGGGCCAGGTCTTCCCCCACCATTGTTGCTGAAAGGGTCATGGAGTTTGATTGTCCAGTACACATGTGTCCTGTGTACCTGATAAAAGCTTAAGATCATGCGATATTTTAGAGGTACTGTATGAATATGCATTGTGGGGGTGTCTTTTTTGACCCTTCTGGTCTTCCAAAGAAAGAGATGTGTCCTCGTATTGATCACATAGCCAAGCTCCCTCCCAGTGTGGCAAGGACTCTTCTCACTGATCCATTTGGCAGGTTTCTAGACAGGACCTGAAGATGCAAAACAGAGTTTCAGGATCAAATCCAAAATCTTCAATTAATACTGAAACAAAGACAGCTGAAGGTGGAGCAGTTGGACAGAGTCAACTCCACTTGCTCTCATGCCATTGGTTCTTGGATAAAATCGGTGAAATGCTGCTTCATGGTCGACGGTAAGACTGTCTCACGTGGAGAAGTTAAAGTATCTTTGTGTCTTTGTGTCTAGTTCATAAGTGATGGTAGGATGGAGCCAGAGAAAGATACACAGGTCTGAAATTACATGCAGAAATGAAGGTGTTGCTCCTGTCTGTCCAGGTAAAGTCTGAGCTGAGCTGAAAGTTGATGGTCCATCTACATTCAGACCCTCATCTACGGTCATGAGAAGACTACCATTAGAGCAAGAAGATCCTGAGTACATCACCTGGAATGAACCTCCTTTGTAAGGTAGCTGAGCTCTGCCTTAGAGAAAAGAAGAGAAAAGTTTTTTAATGCATCTAATCAGGATGATTCTTGGATGCCTTACTTTTCAAGTTCACCAGGCACATCCCCCTTGGAGGAACGCCCCTGAACAGACCCAGAACTTACTGGAGGGACTGAATTATCTATACTGGAAACACACTGGAATCCAAGCTGCGGGGATAAATGGAGAGGAAAGAATTGTCTGGGCTTTTTCTTTGTGGTCGGATTTTCTTCTAATGGACAGTTTCTTCAGTTTCAGGTAGATCTTTTTTCTTCTGTTCTCCACTGGTCAACTATTCTCCTGGTTCCTTAAAGCATGTCATGTCTAAATAGATGCTCAGAGAAGCTACATATTTTTGTTTCATCTCTATCTGCTGAACAACAGTGTTGATGAGTAATTTTGGAATATTTCAGTGTGCGCAGTAGTTTACTGTTAAATAATTAATGACTGCCATAATGTTTTAATAAGCCGAACCATCCTCAGTAAAAAGATCATAAACTGAGTCTCTTCATAAAATCTGTCATAAAACGTTAAACGGACATAGAGAATCCATTTTATGTCAGTTATATCAATCCCACATCAAAGTGATTTATTAAGGCTATGAAGATAAAATAAGAGCACCGTGTCTTTGAAGTCAGAGCTTCAGGAAACAAAATCTAAAAACTTTAGTTTTTACCATCCAGGTTACAGAAATGCCAGCAGCCAGTACCAGACTGGGTTTTGTTACTTGGTGATGTAAGTCATGGATGCCATTGTACCACGGACACCCATTCCATGAAGCTCTTTACGTACTGGTCTTCAGCTAATTTGAAGGCTACATGAAGTTTGGACGTCTGCAGCTGTTGACTCTTCAGAAAGGTCACAACCTCTTCTCAATGTGCCTCAGCGTGATTTTATGAGACCTTTTACTTCAAGCATGAGTTGCTGTCATTTCTTGTTGCTTCCGCTTTGTTATAATAGTTGATTGTAGAATAATTAATAGTAAGAACATTTCATGAATGGCTGATTGCACAGGCTGCAACCAATCATGGTAGCGCACTGGAGTTCACTGACCTCCTGAGAGCAACCCATTCTTTCACAAATGTTTGTAGGAAGTGTCTGTATGCCTAGGTGATAGATTATAGACAACTGTGGCCATGGAAGTGGTTGTGCCTCCATATGGAGCTGTAAGCTTCTGATTAATTCCTTGATTTACAACGTCTGAGTTGAATGGAGGCTCGCCTGGGGATGTATTTTAAGGTAACAGCTCAAACACGCTGTTTCAAGAAGTGTTCAAATCAATATGTTAGGAAAGGGTGGGCCTGCACAAGTCTGGTTCATCCTTGGGTACGATCTCCAGATGCACGAAGATGCCACATTCATATTTTCAAACAATTATATTCAAGCAGAAAACAGCATGGTAATGTCCATCCAACATACCATTCAGGAAGAAGGCATGTTCTGTGTCCCAGAGGAGAACGTGTTTAGGTGTGAAATGCGTGAATCAGTCCCTGAACAAAACCAAGTGACCCGGAGAATATGCTGGTGAAGATGCTGGTAAGAGAATGTCCTAATAATCATTGTTACATTTACATTGTTGCCTGACAACACCGTCCCACCGTGTGGGGGTGGTAGCATCATGTTGCTGCAGGAGGGACTGGTGCACTTCACCACAACAAGCAACATCTCAAGACATCCACCTGGAACTTAAAGCTTGGGCACAAATAGATTTTCCAAAAGGATTGTGATCCTGAGCATACAGTCAAATTAATTACAAAGTTATTTAAGATAAACAAAGACAGCATTTTGAAGCCACAACCCTTAAATCACAAAGATCTGATCTCGGATCTGCAAGGCTGACTCAGTTGCAGCAGTTCTGTCAGGATGAAAGGACCAAAATTCCTGCAAAATATTGTGAGAAGCTTGATTTAAGAATAGTTTTGCCAATCCTGAAGGACCTTACAGGGAAAATATTTTCTAATTTAACAAACACAAAAAGGTTATACTTCTTCATTTAACAACAAATTAGTTTCAACTGTAATTGATGAAATTATTGTTATATTTACAGATTGTTTTGGCACATAGAAACTTCTTCCTTTATTTGTTTTTAAGCTTTAAAATGTATAAATTTATTTTTTAGTAAATTCTCCCAGTGAGATCCGAGGATATTTGTCAAACTACCTGAGCTTTATCATTCCTCCTACGACAGCATTAAAGAAACTGAGCACATCTTAGGATTTCCATACAGAGAATCCATTTCCTGCCTGGATTCATTCACCTTCTTCCACTTTCACACACATCAGAGCCCGAGGAGGAAATCACTTTTTCCCTCCATCTGTTGCAGAACTCACTCAACAAATTAAACCTGAAAGCATGAATCCTTTCAAAGGGAACCGCATTTCCATCTCCATAAAACATGTCTGATCACAAAAAGCTGAAAAACTGAATCAAGATGCATCAGAGATCCTGTTTATTTTCTGAGACTTGACCCCTGGATTGACGCTGCCGTTGATTAAAGCGTGAGATGATGAACAAATGAAACTTCCTTCGTTACATTCACCATCTAATGATGCTGATTACTGAAGGCTCTGGATGGATTGTAGGAAAAGGAAAAGACTCAACCAATTCTGTAAAGAGAGGATTGGTTTTGACAGTTCCTTCAGCTTATCAACGTTCTTTGTATTAGATAAATCTCAATTTGTTATTTTTCTGATCTGGATTTTTCAAATCTGACCTACTTTAGACACCAGCATCTGCCATAACATGTTTCCACCAATAGATGGCAGTAGTGGTCCAGCTTTGGGAGTGAGTGATTGATGCTCTTAGGCATTTCACAGCAGAAGCAGGAAGTTAGGGGGGAAGCCAGCAGTGTGATGTGTTGTAGCACTGCTCCTCTAAAGCTCTGTTCAGTGTTACAGAGGAAATTATGGCACCAGAATCAAAGGCAAAACCTGAAGCCATTTCTGGAATATAAATGTATTTTCACCATATCACCACATGATAACTCTAGATTTTACCTCTGTGAGCTTATGATCTATAAAAGACCAATTTAATCAGTCATTGAGATTATTTTAAGGCCATAATAGGAATCAATACTGATCATTCTGACGGGGTTAATCAGCACCAGCAGGAATCCTTTATTTTCTTCATATTTACAGCCTGTATCATATTAGCTCATTATACCTGTACAGTACTTCTCCTTTCACATTAGCATCGATCATCATTCAGGCCCTCAGCTCAATCGGGCTGTCGATGTGTTAATGAAGAGCCTTTCTTGGAGACCTGCAGCTTCAATCCTCAATGCAGCTGGATGGTTATTGATAGAGCTCTCATTGCACCAGACCCATGCAGTGTTCTGACAGGGTGTGGGTCATGGAGGAGTGGGCTGTAATATCACACCCCAATGTCCTCCCCTCCCAGCAGCTCTCTGAAGTCTCCTCCAGGTGACCTTCAATTGAGCCGAGTCGCAGATCAAAGCGTGAGTTTACTAAAGCTGCCAGTATTGATTTGACCCCCCGACACGTTATGAAGTCAACTCACTGTTGACCTCTTGGGAACAGAATCGCCCACACAGTTATCACAGAAAGCAGAAACAGATAAAGAAAGGTAATAACATGGTTGGAGAGCTCCATCAGAGGCTCAGAGGACTCTCAGAGCTGCAGTTAGGCGATAACGACTGCTTTATAAATGCAAGGCTATTGACCGTCTGTACTGAGTCACTTTGGGATGAAACAGGCCTGTTCAGATGTTTTATCTTACAAAGATTCCTCAAATGTGCAAAGAAATTCTGACAACAGAAACATTTTCCCTTGTCCAAGATGTGTCAGCTCCAACCAGATGTTAAACCTTTTAAACTGCAGCATGTTTCTCTGAATAGGTAAAAATATAACAGGGAAAACCTGAATGAAGACCAATGAACCCTCATTCTGAATGATGCCTTGACATAACAAGGCAATCAAATATAGACATAAACATAGAATAAGACGAAAGATGAAATTTGTTTAGTGAAATTAGCCTCACATTCTGTCTTGGACATGATCACATTATGACCCTTTTGGAGATTTGTGGCATTTTGGAAACATGTTACATTTTCAACTTTTTAGCTAGGCTTAGATAAACAAGATGAATAATGATGCGTAATTGCCTCTAAACCTAAAAACCAGCGATGGAGGCTCAAGAGCAAATTTTTGGGTCGGTCTCAGATTGTGATGCTTCGGTTCGGGGCTCAGTTTCAAATTGTTGGCCCCGAAAAATCGAGTCGGTTGAGACTGTAGTTTTTGTCTTTTTGACAAAAACTATAGTTTTCAAATCTGTTCTGAAATCTCTTTTAGATGTGTTGCATTTTGAGATCTTTTCACCTGCGGATGTTGTCAGATCCTGGGGCATACCTCCTTAAAATATCTGAATGCTCCACCAGAAGCTGCCACTCATCTCTTTAATCTGCTTTCAGATTAAGTTCAGAGGTTTTCATGAATGATTGATATTAATGAGAAAAAGGCCTCGACTGTCTTGTTCTCAGAGGAATTTCCAATCCTTGAAACTGGACTTTCTACGCATCCCAGATTAAATGCTACTAAAACAGTCCTCGTTCTTTTTATTCATGTTACCTCCCTTAAATTTAACCTATTTGAGTCAATAATTATTTTTGAATTATTAAATAATCTTGACTTTGGTTGTTGCAATTTTGAGTTTTACTAATACTAGGCATGTCTCTACTTTTTAAATAAAATTGGGACAGTTAGATTTTTAAAGACAGGTTTATTCATACAGTTCAACTTATTCTGTGATAGGCGCACAGGAATATCTTGAATATTTGGGAATCGCTTCTGTCTGAAAACAATCCAGGTTGCTTTTGTCCTCCATCTTCATTAAATTTGAACTGGATCAGAACTTTACAGATGGATCCAGTCTTTACTGTCACAACCTTGTAGAATCCACGTAGATCTAGCCCAAAATGAGGACAGGAAAACAGTATAAACAGAGGCAATGAATTCCTGTCGCTTGACATTAAATCAAATTTCTGTGGTGGCAAAGTGCTGCATAATAAATACGAGGCTCAGAAGTGTCTCATTAAGGCAGAGTTTGGCCCTGATTGAATAAACGTCTGCATTAAAAGGATTCTCATCACGCTGCACATCTCAGCCTCTGATGAGAATCTGTTCACTTCGGGCCGCCTCACAGTAAATGATGCTGACAGCTGCTGCGTCGCTGCTCACCAGTCGCCCAAGGACGCCGCTGTGTGACCGCTGGCTGTCTGCTTGGGTATCAGAACGGAAAGCAGGAGGGAAAACTGTAGCATCGAGTTAGAGCTGTGAGGCTATTCAGCTGATGTTGATTGATTCCTTTAGATAAAAAATAAAACATTGTGTTGCATCGCTGAATCTCAGTTTGGTGATAGTGAGAAAATGAAATGGAGCAACAAGGTGAACTTTGGAAATACCAAGATTCAGTTTAAAAAACGTAAAACTATATTAAATGTATTATTTAGGAGCTAAAAATCAAGATTAAATTGGTTTACCTGGCAAACAAACCAGGGCCCATATTCACAAAGATCCTCAGAGTCTCTGGGAGCTCCTAACTTAGTCTAAAACGTCCTGCCAAGGTCTCCTAGCTTCAGAGTGGTTCAGCTTGCTGCTGAGAGCGACTCTGAGTGAGGAGACGACAGAGATTCCTATTCTAGTGAGGAGGTGTGGTTGACCCCATTGTTAGGTGTGGTTGACCCCGTTGCTAGGTGAGGTTGACCCCGTTGCTAGGTGTGACGCTGTCTTTTTAAGGGCTGTGATTGGTTGTTGCAAAAAAAAAAAAAAAACACAAATGTACTCTTAGTAATCAGTGGAGAGAAATTAACCAATGACAGAATTTAGACTGGAGTCAGAAATGTTTAAATCATGATGATAAAATTTGGCAAAATCAAATTAGTTGTTCCAGAACATCAACATGTTTAAATATAGCTTTTTTACATGATCATCATTATTTTGATTTTCTTATTAATGTGTCTATTTGCCATGCTGGTCTTTTTCATACTACATCTGTTTCCTATTAATATTGAAATTCAGCATTTTGTTTAAAGAGGTTTAGTTTGGTAAAATGACCAAAACAAAGCGGAGAAATAAAGGTGGAGAAAACCGAACTGAACGGAGGAGCAGAGCCTGCTGGTGGTGGTGAAGAGAGGAGTGTTGAAAGGTAGATTTGGTCAAACAAGCATTCCCAGCAGATCAATGCATCGTTTCCTCTGCTTTCAGCACCAGCCTGGAATGTGAGCAGCTCTGGTTCCTGCTGCATTCAGAAGCTAGAGAGGAGATAGCAGCACCAGATAACTTCTCCACAGACGGGGAACGTTGGAGATGACCATTTAGGCTGAGGCTGCTGACATCATCATGAACAATACAGCAGATTCACCTCATTTACATCTTCCTTCTATGAATGTAGTGCTTAGATTGTTGGACTGTATCTTCTCTAGAGTTTGTATTTATGTATATACAGTATACATTTTTTCAAGTTTTTTCAATTTTTTGCAAATGCAAAGCATTTTACAGTCTGTAAATATTTAAATAATTCTGTACAATATTGTTTGTCATTTGGTTCACTATTTATTTATGGTTATTTATTTTTGTTACCATTATTTATTTATCTTTCCTAATATTACTTACTAGAGGTTCACCTTCAACCGGTTCTGCTGCTGAAACTACTTAATCTCCCCCATAATGATACATTTATCTGATCTCTGTATTATTAATTTTGTGATTGTTTAAGTTTATTTGCTCATTGACTTGAGTGTTTAGGGGGTGGATCTCACTGTTGTTCATTGGAGGAGAACATCTCTCCTTTCTCTCTGTCTTTCCTCCATCGTCTCTCCTTCAAACACTCTTAGGCTCACTAAAGGTCCTCCTCACTGCTCTTAACATCTCCTCACGTTAGGAGCTCTCTTCCTGAACAACTTTCTAAGATAAATTCCAGGAATCTTTGTGAATACAGGCCCAGGTGTTTTACATTTATTACATTTAATATTTTATTTTACATTTTATTACACAGATTAATATCCTGTTTCTTTATCTTATGCTTATTTTAATTATTTGAGCTCCTTTTTTCTTTATTTTTCTGTTTCTGTTTATATTCATGTTTGACTCAAAAGACTCATAAAACTGTATTTATGTTGGGCTCCTGGAGTTCCTGTTTGTATTTTTGTGCCTGCTATTTACTTTGCTTCGCCTCTAGGTGTCGCTGGGTTTGGACAGGTGTTCTCCATCTCCTTGATCAAGCTAGGAGATTCAAACAGCTCCAGAGATTTCTAGGGTTTGCAAGTTTCTATCGGAGGTTTATCCGCAACTACAGCCAAACAGCTGCTCCCCTGACTGCACTAACTTCTTCTAAGGTCCAGTTTAACTGGAATCCGGAAGCTGATTCAGAGACTTTCATCAGTTGAAACAAAAATTCTCTCAAGCACCCATCCTGGTCATAACTCCCTTCTGGCGAACCAGCACCTGCAATAAACTGTAAGATACCTCACACCGCAAAATCCCCATTGTCATCATCCTCTACTTACCTGTTACCCTTCCATGCAGCCAAGAGGTTCCAGTCCCAGATCCCACCTCCATCGGACCTGTGAACAAATAAACACGTTAAACTTCATTTTCTCTATGAGTGTTTTCTGCATGTGGGTCAGATTGGCAACCAAAATGACAGTTTAGTTCATATCATGCAAAGATGTTTGAGTGACAGTAAATCAACAGCCGAGTCTGACACTAAATAACAAACTAGCTGAGCAGTTAGCTTATATCCAGCTAGTTTTCAACACTTTAAACATAGGAGTGGAAAATATATTGAGAAATGAATTTTAGATTTCTGTCTTTAAACATAACCTAGGAAGGCATGTGCATATTCCAAGGCCTTTTGCTCTGTGCAGGCTCTTAATACAGTGATTGACTAAAAACAATGATTTTTTTATTGGATTATGTTGGAAATATAGTTAGTATAGTAAATTATAAGAGAAAATCAATTCTTAAAGTTTCGGTCTCTTGAATTTAGTCCATACAGCAAATATGTTGCACTGTTTTCTGTCATGCAATATTTACAGATGATTTCTTTTTTTATTGAATTATTTGAAAACCATGAAAATTAAACATAAAATCTTTTCAGCTACTAATCCAGCATGAACGCACCTTTGTATATATGTATATTTAAGGACATAAAGATATATGCATAAATATATCTTATAACGCATAAAAATAAAAAACAACAGAGAGCAAAGTGTACCGGAGTCAAATTCCTTGTTTGTTTGTACAAACTTGGCAATAAAGCTGATTCTGATTCTCATCCATCCATCCATCCATCCATCCATCCATCCATCCATCCATCCACCCTATGAGATGCACCTGGATAGCTTGTTGCTGATGAAGACAATGGAGCCACAGAACTGTCAGAGACAATGATCACAGTGATCAGTACAACAAATAAAGGAGTTTATCCCAAACCAGGAAGGACAAACTGAAGCTGACATGGGCCGGCTGCAGGTGACAGCTGTGTCATCACATCCCAGCAAACCTGCAGAGGCAGACTCTACACACATGCTGCAGGAGGAATAAAACTGTTCTTCATTGTAGTAAAGATGAGAAGGAAGGATGAGGCAAATAAAGCGACTGATGGGGGTTTGGTGTTCCTCAGATGGGCGTTTTAAAATGTTTCTGACTGTAAATGATCAGAAACAACACAAAAATAACTGAGCTACAGAATTACATGCAGCTCTGGTTCTTCAGCTGCTTCTTCTTATGACACAAATAAAGACAGAAAATGAGCTTTAACATTTGTCTAATGAACCTCCTCCCATCACTGCAGATGAATACGAATAAACTTGAATGTGACATTTCAACGCTCTCTTCAGAGTCACTGATTCCAATAATTGTTTGACTGTCAAACTCGTTTACATGCCGAGTGCTTTTCCCAGGAACGTGGCAGAGAGGAAAAACCTGCGAGAAACGGCAGTCGTGGGAGGACAGTTTCAGCTAAAAGTCATTGTTCCGTTTCTCAGAAGCATGATGAGAGCAGCTCATTTTAAAGTCTGAACAAACCGCGAGAGATCACGCAGAGAAACATCTGAATGATGATGAGTTTCAAGAGCTCAGTGACATCCTGTCAGCTCTCCTGAGCTTCAGAGCAGAGAAGATTTTCTGAGTTCGGGTTCAGTCAGAAAAATATGCTGGTTCCTTAGCTGAGGACAGGTTCAAGTCCATCCAAAAGGGTCTTCAACACCAGTGGTGAATCCAGTTAGAAGGTGAGGAGAGTTCATCCCACACACCGATCCATTTCAGGACACAAGCAACCAGACAGCAAGAGTTTAACAAACGATCCATCAAACGTTTGATTCATGGAGGTGAATATATTTGGAAAACTCAGGAGCTTAATAATTATATAACCCAAATCTCGCAAAGTCTGAAGGGAATTCTGTCAGGATTTTCTTCCCGGAACAGCAAAGCATCTATGAATCTATGAAGAGTCCTGCATTCCCTGCATGAAATACAGCAATTATAAAAAATAATCATGACTCATGCACATACTAATAACTGTGTGTTAAATAATTTATGCATTGCTTATTTTGAGTAAGTAGTTTTCTGGTTGTTGAGTGCTAACCTGCTAACCTTTCAACCAGTCAGCTCTCGTTGTTGATAGTAAAAAGGTGCAGAAACTTTGTCAAAGCCTGCCGTTTTACATGATTAAACCGGCACTATTGTAAAGACAATGCAGACACTGCAGCCATTAAAGCTAACATGATGTTTGGTGGTTTTATGAGGAACCTTTGAAAAGAAAAAAAACCCAACAAAGTTCCATATGAAAAGATTACCTGTGCAACCCAGGGACTGCAGCCATGTTGCACTGAATATGACTGATATTAAATGATGAAACATGAAAAATTAACCTGAAAATGTGTTTTTTTTTATCTAAAAATTTAACACATTCGTAGTTTGTGTCACATTAAACATTAAAACCCCCACCGAGAAAAATCAGTACTAAAATCAGACACAGAGTGACATCAGCAGAAACCAACATGTTGAGTCCAGAGTTGATTCTCGTGGTTAACCAGCAGGAGGCGCTGTGATAGTGTTGTTGTTTCAGAGATCTACACAACCATCATGTTGTAGAGCATCCTGTTTGAGATCAGCTTGGCTGCTTGAGATGTTTTCAGCAGAAAAAGAAGCGGGAACTCATTTTTAGACATTTTGAAGCAGTTTTGCAGAAGTAACTGCAGCTTGATTGAGTGATGGAGCTCGGAGGTGGAGCCCAGAGTCACACAGGCATGACTACACTGTTATAAATAATTACAGAGAAACTATTACACAAGTAAATGTACATTCCTTTATTTTATACACGTGTTATCATGTTGCAACAAGCTGTAAGGTTGTTTCTTACAGCTGTTAGATTAATGAAGCTTTTCATCCTGTAATTCACACAAACCTTCAGGAGGTGAAAAGCAAGTCACATTGACTCTGCAATCTCTTGTTTTCTTTGTTTCTCTAAGTCAGGAGCTCCTGAGAGCACGACGGTGGCTGCAGGGAGCAGAGTATAAATCCAAAGACATTAAAACAACATGAAGAAGGAGGTGGGAAGGTGACACAGACGAAACAAGATATATGTTTCACTCTTCGTGTTTCAGTGGGCTGACACACCAGGAGGGTTCAAGTGCAAAATAAACCCTCTGAAAATCCGCCAGAAACAATCGAAGCTCAACAGATTCTGCAGCAGGTAGACTGAAGGTAACTTCTTCCGTGTTCAGGTGGAGAATCTGGCTTCAGGTCCTGGTTCCAGCAGAATACTTTCAGATTCCTTTGATCAAAGATCTGCTTCTTCAACTTCACATCGTGGCTGAACTTAAAGCTTCATGTGAAACCACTCTGATAGATAAGAAATCCCGCTCCACTATTCCCAGTCAGAACAGCTGGTTCGGTTTGGCTCTTTCCATCCTGCTAACTAGTAGCTGATCTTCCTGGGTCTCTTCTTCATTACTTCATGACTTGCAGGATTTTTGGCTGTTTTAGATAATAATTCTGACCTTGGATAATAATTTAAGGTCTATTTTACAGTAAAATAAGTTATACATTCTGCTTTTTGCTGTTGGAAGTCTTTCCAAACTGCTGCCCTGAAACCTTTTTCTTTTAAGAAGTACTTATGAAAGTAAAAACTAGTTTAAGTGTAGGTTTTAAACTAATTTTGTTCTCCCTTAGATTATTATCATGCAAACAGAAAACTGGACTCTGCAGCCAGGTTCCTCACTGGAACAAAGAGAACAACAGACACCAGTTTAGTTTGTTTTCTGGTTTTTTCCTGAATCCATTAGAAAATTTCAGGTTTTATCTCATTTTCGAGGCTCAAACATGAACCCTGAGGGACTTTTAACAGTTCATTGGTTTGAACTCCTGTTAAGTCAGTCTCTTATCATCTGAAGCCTGTTTGCTTTTTCCTTTTGACTTTTATGTGTTTATTGATTTAAAGACAATACTCTTGTTATAATGTATTTTGTCTTCTTGTGAATTACTTTTTGATTTAAATCAGTTAAAGATGAATAAACTTAATGAAGTGTTAAATGAGTTAAAAAGCTCAAAGACGTCAGATATAAAGAAATAATGCAGGTTAGCCTTTAATTCAATACATGCTGTGACGCAGCAGATGAATAATTTGTTCTTTATTTTTTTGTATTTTCTCTAAGTTTTTCTGTTCTGCAGTTTTTACAGTAGTTAGGAGTTAATTCACCAGGACTTTACATGAGAATTAGTCTTTTTGTGCTGTTTGAGGTGAACTACACATGGATCATGAGATTGAGCCAGAATCCCATAGAGTCTCAGATATTAATTGAACCTGGCATGATGTTCATTAATATCTTATAATCCTAGATTCTGCTGAGGGTCAGTAAAAATCTAATTTCTGGTTGATCAGAGGAGCAGCAATGAGGAGCCTCGCCTGAAGATCACCGTGGTGTTCAGCAGCAAACAGGGAGGACGTTCAGACAGGAAGAGGTTGAAACAAACTGCTGCAGCTTCATCGTTTCCTGTCACTTCCATCTGATGAAAGAGATGAAAAAGATGATCAAGTTGTCAGAAAGAAAGGTAAAACTTCTCCCTATGAGGGAGCTCTGTCAGGCCAAATGGCTCAGTTTTATCTGAAACCAGGTCATCCTGAACCACAACGAATAAGGATGTGGAATCTGGATTTACTTTGTAAATAGTATACCTCCACATTTAGATTTGCATAAAAATTGCTCCTCAGATGTTTGATCAAACTGGATCAATAAGAGGACTCAAACAGGGTCTAAAGCTTCCTCAGTAGGAAGGAAACACATTGCAGTTTCCTTTCAGTCCAATATGCTGTCAAGTGCGTCACCTTGTGGACATGTAAAATATCACACCCCCTAAAACAGTTCTGGTTCTGATATGACTGCTGAAGTCATGTCAGAACCAGAACTCACAGCCTATGTTCAGCCGAAGACCCTGAACTGGCAGATTGTTAGTTTTACAGAGTTAAACCATCAGAAGTCCTGAACATTTCAAACATGATGAGAGATTTACTAAAAGGCGGTCTACAACACAAGCATCTGAAATCAGAGGCAGTTTGCTGGTATTGTGTTTTAAAAATATATATCTGACAAAGATCCTTCTAGTTTAACCCTCAGGCTTCATTATGGAAACAATGTTTCTCTTTAAGCCAGGATTTCTGCTGTGATACTTTAAATGAAAATAATGTTGTTGTAATTTATATTTTATATTTTGTAACATTACTGCGCTGTGAGAATCAGGCTAAAAGCATAATACCTTGAATACATTTGGTAATGGATGTTTTAATTGGAGTCACTGGGGCATTTAATAATACATTTTAAACTGGATGCTGTGAAAAATGATAATGCATCAAAGCAAATGTTTTGGTAATCTCTTGGCATTTCCAAGACCGACAAAAAAAATGTCATTAAAACACTGTGATTAAAAATCCACCACCTCCATACATCTGTTAAATGGAAAATCCAATTATTTCTTCATTACAAAGATGTTGTCCTTATGTAATAAAACTTACATTTAAATGGTCACCAACTTGATAATTATTCAGTGTTGGACTATGTTGATCAGGAAAAAAATCCTTAAAAAAGGCAGAAAAACATTTTAAACTGGTTTTATGTCACTACAGGACTGTAAAATGTCATTTTCTACCGCTTATTCCATAGTAGGTCTCAGGGGAGCTGGTGCCTATCTCCAGCAGTCTATGGGCGAGAGGCAGGGTACACCCTGGACAGGATCCCTGTCGCAGGGCAACACACAAACAACCATGCACACACTCATTCATACACCTAAGGGCAATTTAGAGAGACCAATTAACCTAACTGGTATGTCTTTGGACTGTGGGAGAAAGACAGAGTACCCAGTGAGAGCCCACACATGCACGGGGAGAATGTGCAAACTCCATGCAGAAAGACCCCTGGCCAGGAATTGAACCCAGGACCTTCTTGCTGCAAGGCAACAGTGCTACCAACTGCACCACCATGCATCCCCAGACAAAAACATTTGTTTTATGGAAATAAGTCATGTTGTGTGAATTTTTCATGGCAAACATTTATTTCATTTAAAAGATTAAAAATCCTCTAACTTGTTGATTGCTTGGTGTTTTTTGATTGGGTGGAAGTTGCTTAAGAGATTTATGTTAATAAATTATCAGTCTGTAAGATTTTATAGCATTTTTGGAACTGGACTTTTCCAGGTGTCTTTTCTTGGAATTTCAGGTGTATCATTTGGAGAAACTGGTTGCCTACATGTTCCAAGGCAGCTTTGCTCTACATAAAGGAGATCTGGAGATGGTATCCTAATTAATGACTCCTTTATTCCTTTATTTAATCAGGATTCCATCTGGCACTGTCAGGTACCCTCCCCCCTACACCTACAAGCTCCCATTGTTGTGTGCTGTTGCATATGTTCAGGAGAAGGAGGTGGATGCTAAGATGCCAGCACCATTCCCCCAGTTCCCCACCTGGTTACCAGCCTATCTCACCCCACCCCTGTGGATAGGGACCCCCAGAGATCACCCATCTGCGTGGGAGAGTTGCAGACCTATGCTTTTAGGATATATTCCCACCTGACTGTCAGAGCTGCACTGATGCTGATATTGATGCATTTTTAAAGTAGCTATGTTGCTTTTATAAGGGGCTGATATATGGAGCATCTGAGAATCTGAGCCGACAGAGATTTAAAGAGGAGCAGCAAACACAAAAGAGACGGACTGGCAGTACTTGTGTACAGCAGATGGTATCATCAGCACATATTACTGTGAAGTGTCGTCTTTGCAGCCCAGACATTGAACTGTTAGCAGTGAGGTTTCGTCCATATTTTTTACCCAGAATTCACCAGTGTTCTTTTATCAATGCCACGACAGAGTGTGTAACCGACTATATTAACTTCTGTGTGGATAACACCATCCCCACCAGAACGGTAAGATGTTTCCCCAGTAACAAGCCCTGGATCACCAGTGACCTGAAGGACCAGCTTAACAAGAAAGAAGAGCCTTCAGAGAGGGAGACAGGGAATTACTCAATAGTATACAGGAGCAACCTAAAGTCAAGATAAGAAACAGCAAGGAGGTGTATAAGAAGAAGCTGGAGAGCAAAACAACATCAAAGATGTGTGGTCTGGATGAAGAAGATCACAGGCTTCAAGCAGAAGGAAGATTGGACAGATGGATGTCTGGACTAAACACATTCTTCAATAGGTTCAGTTCAGAAACAAGCTCAGCGTCCTCCTCATCTGCTCACAGCCAAACAGACATCCCACCCTCCTTTGACCCACAGCTTTCCTGTCACACCTCAAATGTTTTTTTTATCTTCCACGTCAGCCATGGACACTTCTGTTTCTACATGTTTGCCTTCAACCAAATCAGAAGATGCTGATGCTCCCTTTGCCTCCCCCTTCCACCTGTGTGTTTCAAGAAGTCAGGTGAAGGAACAACTGGAGAAACTGAATCGTAATGAGGCTGCAGGTCCAGATCATGTAAGCCCTAGAGTCCTGTGCAGAGCAGCTCTGTGGGATTCTGCAGCACCTCTTCAACCTTAGCCTGGCCCAGAAGAAGGTTCCGGTGTTGTGGAAGACCTCCTGTCTTGTTCCGGTACCAAAGAAAACTCACCCATCAGTCCTCAATGACTATAGACCTGTTGCCCTGACATCCCACATCATGAAGGTCCTAGAGAGACTCCTGTTGGCCCACCTGAGTAAGCAAACAATAAACCATCAGGACCTGCTTCGGTTTGCTTATTGCTGTGGAGTTGGAGTTGAAGAGGCCATCATATACCTGCTGCAACAAACCCACTGTCATCTGGACAAAGCCAGCAGCACTGTGAGGATCATGTTCTTTGATTTCTCCAGTGCATTTAACACAATCAATCTGATTTGTTTTGTTTTGTCAGAAACTCCAGAAGACTCAGGTGGAGGCCTCAACAATCTCCTGGATCAAAGACTACCTGGCAAACCGACCACAGTTTGTGAGACTGAAGGGTTGTGAGTCTAACCAGGTAATTAGCAGCACAGGAGCACCACAGGGGACTGTACTCTCACCATTCCTTTTCACTCTGTACACCTCAGACTTCCAGTACAAGACAGACTCCTGTCATCTGCAGAAATACTCGGATGATTCTGCAGTCGTGGGGTGGATCAGAGATGGACAAGAAGCTGACTACAGGGATCTGGTGGACCACTTTGTGGCATGGTGTAGAAACAATCATCTCATCTTGAACGGGAATAAAAGGTATGGACATCTCTGGTGTCTCTGATGTCTTGGTGACCTGTCTCTGACCTGTCTCTCTGACCTCTCTGTGAGCACAGACAGAATAATGCACAACATCAGCTGTTTAGTGAGCAGAGACCCAACGGGACAACATTCCAGTTCATGTTAATACTTTGATCATTTTAACAACAGTGAGACACTAGCAGGAGGAGGTGGTTTCATACTGGGATTTCACCTCCTCTGTAGTTTATGTTTGGTTCCGTTCTTCAATGAAGGCAAGCTTTGAATCGAAACCTTCAGCTTAAGCTCTGAGGTTCAACTTTGAGTCTGATTTTGCAGTGAGTGAAGATCTTTCAGCTTACAGAGTTACGACACTTTGGAAAGTCCCCACGCCCACACAGAAGCACAAGCTCAGGCTAATATTGATGTTGTGGGCAGGGTGAGAGGAGCTCTGAGAGGAGATCAAGATCTTTAAACTATTTGTCCACAGCTCCACTGACACTTCATCCAAGAGTTTAAGATGCAAAACAATGTAGTAAGTTGTTTCTATCCAGCAGAATAACCTGCCTCCGGAGTTCTCAGTTTGAAATGACGTATCTGTTCAGAGAAGGATTTTAAACCTACACAAAGGAATAAATATCTTATAAAATGATCATTAAAGATTTTTTCTGTGTTTCTCCAGGACTTTTCCTTCATTTCTGCTTCAGGTTGTTGCCTTCTAACACAGCATGATTTATTGAGCTCTCTTGGGACTGTTTAGTAGTTTAAGGTCATCCTCCTTGATATAATCTCACCATTGTTTGTTCACACAGGGAACAATTTCCCTATAATTCCAGCCAGAGAACATAAAACCTGCACATTTAGCATGAAAACAATAATAAAGTAAATAAAGTAAAACTCATGGGAGAGAAAAACAAAGAATGGTTGTGATCCAGGAGTTTTATTCCCAACATGTGATGTCGTAATGCCTGAATAAAGTTATTTCTTCATCTCTGGTCTTTTTAGTGATGAAATTAACCCACGATCATTCTTATTTTTTTGGTGAGTACTTAATTTTGTTTGAAATTTCACAATTTTTCATCTCTACACTATCTGAGAGTAAAAAATAGGAAACCTGCATACAGAAATGTCACTAATGAGACAGAAAAAACCAGCTTTAGTTGATTTTCAGCTTTCAAAATAAAAAGACATTAAAAGGAAGGAGACTGATTGTTGTCGGCTGGCAGCATGAGTAAGATCCAAGGTTACACAGCCAAGATTTTATAAAGCACACCTTTCTGTTATCTCCTCATTGTCATGGAGTGACATTTTGGACTTGTTGGTTTATTTTGTCATTTTGATTCTCCTTATGGCTCTTTGTTTATTTCTTAAGTTATTGTTTCTATGTTCCCCTCTAGTTTCTCTGTTTACTTTAGTTCATAGTTATTCTAGTTCTTTATTTCCTCCTCTGATTTATTCTCTTGCTTAGTTTGTGTTTTCTGTTTTAGTCCTTTCACCCGTCCTCAGCCTTTGTATTTGTCACACCTGTTCCGTTTCTTTGATTACCTGCCTTTTGTTCCCCTCTCTGTGCTCTGTGTATATTAGTTGGTTTGTTTATTTCCTCGCTGGTTCCTTGTTTCTATGTCGGTGTTGTCTACGTTTCTATGTCTATGCTTCGTTTATGCTACGTGTACCATGACTGTTTTGTTCATGCTTCGTTTTGCTACGTTTTGCCATACTACCTGGAGTGTGGAATAAATTATGATGCGGCTACCGAGCTCTTGTCTGCGCTTTGGTCCGACCCACAGTCCTCCCCCGACACTCATAGACAATGAACATGGCATCACGCGCTCTTACAAGTATCCTCTACTACTTCATCTTTAGGCCATGATCCTCAGCCTGTGCTGGAGTGGGTTGCAGTGCTTTCTTGTTGACGTGTAACGGTACAGCGGACGGACAGACTGACTGAATGTACTAGATAGCTCGATGTTTAACCTGTTGATTGTTGCACATCATTTCTGACAGTGAGATTGAAAACTGAGAGCAGTACTGAAGCAGCTGATTGAAACTGTCAGTGAAATCGTCCTGAAGAGCTCACTCCAGGGTATCTTCGTCCACATGAGCTGTTTGAGGCTCTAAGCTGTGAGACCAGAGCAGTCAGATGGAAGCAGAGGGCCCTCTCCTATGTTTGTGTTCTGGGTGGGTTTGTTTACGAATCTGGGTGCTGGGATCCATCTGGGATCAGCTTGGAAAGCTGTTATCTCGACTGTGTGTGAGACTCTTACCATCTGATCCCATGTTTTCTTTGAGGAAAAAGCAGCAACTGAAACGAGGCGATTTTCCACAGCAACAGGACAGCTGCAGCTTGAATGTCTTCTTCTTTAAAGCAGAACAACGACATGCAGGACAATGTCTCTGCTTGGATGGTTTTCCAGAAATATGTTTTTATCATGAGGCAAGAAAAGCTGCTGCTTTTCTCTATTTGGAAAACAGATGCTTAGGAGCAGGAGTGTTTTGCTCCATCAGAAACCACGGAGGGCAAACTGGAGAAACACAGATGAAAAACAAGAAATATAAAGTTTCTTTTATTATTAAACAGTAGAGAAGAGCCAATAAACCACATAAATGACGAGAAATGGTCATAAATTCATTAATGGATGAAACATTAGCACAAAAACACATGAAGACCAGACATGTGGAGAAGATCAAGGCTAAACTGGTGAAATATAGACAGCTGAGGGTGAAAATACACAAAGCTCTCAAACCAGAACCTGAACTAAGATTAAACATTCATTATGACACTAATACTCAAACAGAATCTACTATTAAACCACAACCCATTGAAAACTACTTTAAAAGGAATATAAATCATCATAATGATAAATAATTCTAAAAATATGGATGCAACATCAGCTGAAGGACACAATCTGCATAAACAGTACAGAGCAAAAGTATTTACACCTTTAACCTTTTCACATCTTCTCACAGTACAACAAACTATGTATTTAATTAGGATTTGAGCCAATAAACGGATTTTTGTTGAAAGAAAAGAGGTCCTGAATAAAGTTTGTCAGGGGACACGTAGAGGACAGCTTCTTTATTAAGTCCTTTGTTCCAGGTTGACTGGACGTCTCTCAGTTAAAGCAGAGTAACGCTGACAGTATTTTCCCAACTAATCCTCTTCTTCTCCTCCTCCCTCCCATCAGATCTGAGCATGACGAGACCATCACATGTTCCTGAAGCAGTCACATGTTGTCCAGCCTGTCCTCCTTCAGCTCCTCCTTTGAAGCATTCAGGTGCTCCTTTTCTGCTGTGATCCCAGCATTTTTTAAAACACTGAATTTCATCACAATATTGTCTTTATTTTAATACCCAAACATAATCAATGTTTCATATTTCTGGTGGCAAACTTCAGAACATTTCTATTTTATTTAGAGTTTTTTCTAAATGCCTGTTTGATGCTTTTGTAGCTGTAGAAAAATAACTTAAATGGGACGTAGGAATCATGTATTAGGAAAGTGTTTAATCTGCATAGACAAGTTTTCAACTTAATGCCTTCGAAATACCAAATATGAGTAAAAACGACCAAGTCCAAAGAAAAACAATAATAAAGTAGGCAATACCAGGAACATGTAGACGCTAATTTCCTGTATAGGTGCTGCTCCATGGGCTGCAAGAGTAGACTCAGCTCATTATTATCACAGAGATGTTTGGTTTTTAATACCGACAGCAGCAAAAAGAGGTCAAACTGAAAGGAATTCACATCTTCATGAAAACTACAGGTTTGGTTTTCTGCAGTCTGGATAAATGTTTCTCTCATGGCGGTTACTGGGTGTAATCCAAATTCTGTACCTCTTGTAGCCTCACAGTGTAGAAATGGGGTTTCATTTGCTTGTTTGAGCTTATACATACAGGTCCTTCTCAAAATATTAGCATATTGTGATAAAGTTCATTATTTTCCATAATGTAATGATGAAAATTTAACATTCATATATTTTAGATTCATTGCACACTAACTGAAATATTTCAGGTCTTTTATTGTCTTAATACGGATGATTTTGGCATACAGCTCATGAAAACCCAAAATTCCTATCTCACAAAATTAACATATCATTAAAAGGGTCTCTAAACGAGCTATGAACCTAATCATCTGAATCAACGAGTTAACTCTAAACACCTGCAAAAGATTCCTGAGGCCTTTAAAACTCCCAGCCTGGTTCATCACTCAAAACCCCAATCATGGGTAAGACTGCCGACCTGACTGCTGTCCAGAAGGCCACTATTGACACCCTCAAGCAAGAGGGTAAGACACAGAAAGAAATTTCTGAACGAATAGGCTGTTCCCAGAGTGCTGTATCAAGGCACCTCAGTGGGAAGTCTGTGGGAAGGAAAAAGTGTGGCAGAAAACGCTGCACAACGAGAAGAGGTGACCGGACCCTGAGGAAGATTGTGGAGAAGGGCCGATTCCAGACCTTGGGGGACCTGCGGAAGCAGTGGACTGAGTCTGGAGTAGAAACATCCAGAGCCACCGTGCACAGGCGTGTGCAGGAAATGGGCTGCAGGTGCCCCGTTCCCCAGACCTGGGCTACAGAGAAGCAGCACTGGACTGTTGCTCAGTGGTCCAAAGTACTTTTTTTGGATGAAAGCAAATTCTGCATGTCATTCAGAAATCAAGGTGCCAGAGTCTGGAGGAAGACTGGGGAGAAGGAAATGCCAAAATGCCAGAAGTCCAGTGTCAAGTACCCACAGTCAGTGATGGTCTGGGGTGCCGTGTCAGCTGCTGGTGTTGGTCCACTGTGTTTTATCAAGGGCAGGGTCAATGCAGCTAGCTATCAGGAGATTTTGGAGCACTTCATGCTTCTATCTGCTGAAAAGCTTTATGGAGATGAAGATTTAATTTTTCAGCACGACCTGGCACCTGCTCACAATGCCAAAACCACTGGTAAATGGTTTACTGACCATGGTATCACTGTGCTCAATTGGCCTGCCAACTCTCCTGACCTGAACCCCATAGAGAATCTGTGGGATATTGTGAAGAGAACGTTGAGAGACTCAAGACCCAACACTCTGGATGAGCTAAAGGCCGCTATTGAAGCATTCTGGGCCTCCATAAGACCTCAGCAGTGCCACAGGCTGATTGCCTCCATGCCACGCCGCATTGAAGCAGTCATTTCTGCAAAAGGATTCCCGACCAAGTATTGAGTGCATAACTGTACATGATTATTTGAAGGTTGACGTTTTTTGTATTAAAAACACTTTTCTTTTATTGGTCGGATGAAATATGCTAATTTTGTGAGATAGGAATTTTGGGTTTTCATGAGCTGTATGCCAAAATCATCCGTATTAAGACAATAAAAGACCTGAAATATTTCAGTTAGTGTGCAATGAATCTAAAATATATGAATGTTAAATTTTCATCATGACATTATGGAAAATAATGAACTTTATCACAATATGCTAATATTTTGAGAAGGACCTGTATAATAAACTGCTTCATAAGTTAGAACAACACATCTGGGCGTACAGATCAGAGCCAATGTGGAGAATTTCTACAATAAATCTCTGTTTGTTGATAAGAGATCTGAAAATCTGCAGAAAAGCAAAGATTTTACTGTTTTTTTCACAAACATATGCACAAAAATCTCTGTCCTCCTATAAGAAAGAACGGTTTGGGTTCCCAACAGTTTCTGGGTTGTAATAACACACAGCACACATAATAAAAGAGTCAACACACAACACTGGAGTGGGATTCAAGCATTTATGGCCAATAAAATAATCCAGTGTAGCCATAACACTTGAAGTTGATGGCATTTCTCCCAATCACAAAGATCACATATTAGTTCACAGATAAAACATTTAAACACGTTAAAATAGTCTGGATTGTTTCCTCTCCTCTTTGTTTTTCAGGCAACAATGACAAAAAAGTCTGCAGCACTATATTCTCCCTGGAGCCTAAAATGACTACCATCCAGACATGGACATGTTTTTTATGCCGATTTAAGGTCCCCAATGCTTGTCTTTCTTCAGCCTATGAAGAATTATTGAAAATGTTGACTTTTTTATGGCAGTGGTCCCTCCAAATTTAACCTGAGACAGGCTTGGCCTGTTTTTACGGACCTCAAGCACCTTTCATCCCATTTAGACATCATTAGAAGGTAGGTTCTTCACCTTTCACGATCCAACCATATGGAAATGTTTCGACATTTAAATGTGGGAGGGGTGGGGTTTTGTCTTCAGTTACTAATATTTCAGTTTTAGGTTACCAGTTAAATAAAAGATGTCTGTGGGATTTTCTTTAAGAGTTTGTAAGTGAGCCTGGAAATGATTTTTAAAAGTTTGGATATATGAAAACATTATATACCAGCAGAAATTGTTACAGATACACAGATCCATAATACAAGTCAATAAAAAAAGTCATCTTCTTTTTCAGACATGGCCAGTTTCTTAGTTGGGTAAAAGTTTCAACGTTGCTTCTGGTTATTTGTTTAATAATTATATATGCAATTTTCAAATCTAAAATAAATCAGCCTGATAATTGTTACTATTTTGCAGAATGAATTATTTTTTATATTAACATTTTTCTTTTCAGTAAGGTCTAGATATTCTGTTGCTTTAAAACAGCAGATTTTGCCACCTTGGTACAAATAAAAATGTTCTTCTCTCCTTTAGTTGGTTTATTTGACAGGTATCCCATCCATCCCCATCCAGAATGTTTCTGGATGGGGATGATGAGATTTGCATCTTCCTCAGACTCATCCATCCCTGGGGGAAGCCCAGATTTCCGACAGGGCGTGAAGGCGCCACAGTGCTCATTCAATACTGACCGAAGCGGAGGACCAGAAGACACCGAGCAGAACCTGGGAGGACCATAAAGGACCCTGTTCCCCCGCTGTAAGTCGGTTTCGTATATTTAATTGTCGGTTTAGTTGAGTTTTCTGCCGCCTGGAGCTCCTGCTGCTCCGCTGCGGTCCTCTCCGCACAGCGGGGGCAGCATTCAGCGGCACAGTTTCCGGGTTTTACCGCCTTTGTGCACACGGCACCGGACTGGTGCGGAGCGCACAAAAACAACGTGTTTCTGTTTACCTCTGGGTTGTGAGTGGGTCTGGAGTGGAAAACGGACGTGTGTGGCCGCTGTACACGGTGTTCATTAAAGTTTTATGGTTAGATTTGACCGGCAGACAGAGGTCCGGACTGGGCGGGAGCATGAGGCCTGATTCCGGGCCGCAGCCACCTGGAACATCCCGTCTGTCAGCATCCACCGAGCTATGAAACCATTTTCGGGCTGATAACAAGTAGGATAACCCAGTTAACATACAGTTTATCTCAACCAATGATAGATATTTACCTCTATTTCCTCTAATAATTAGTACAATCACGCTGATTTTGCTCTAAAGTAATAATCTGACATGGTTTTCTCTTTCTGAAATCTAAGCCGAACTCTGTTCTGAAAAGCAAACATTTAAATATTTCTTTGCCACGGTGATGAAGAGCAGTATGATTTTATGCCACGATATTTATTAGAAGCTCTTCTTTAATTCGGCTTATCTTCCAGCAAACCATAAACCCGATATTTTCCTGATCTCATCTGTCTTTTTATTAACTCCACAGTGAGTTTAAGGGATGTTCAGAACATCCTTTAACAGGATTTCTAGAATAATTGGTGTTTTTAGAGTAATCTGCTTCCATAATTACCCTGACATGTGGCTCCTATTGTTTAAAAGTGACTGTTTATAACAGCCAGATCTGCAGCTGCTGTTGGATCAGATTATAACCGTTTTTAATTCAGTTTCCTTCCCTCAGCAGGCCAAATCTTTTTTCCTTAGTAAGTGTTTAGGTGAGTTGACAAAATATAAAATACTGGACGTATTGCACATAAGTAAAAGACCAAGTAGTTCAGAAGAGTTCCCCTTTGAGCCCAGTCAGCACGCTGTTTCACTTCCTTCCTCTGAAAACTGGTTTTAAAGGTTAGAGATGATAAATGTGGGGATTTCTGCTCTGATGTGTGAAGGAAAACTGAGTCTGGTTCATATGAGGAGGTTGATGTCACCACTTGTTACATTTAGCAGATGCTGGAATCACTTAGCAGGTATCTGATTCACCAGAACAGTGTAGTTCACTTCCTTTTGGCTGGTTAGTCTGCAGAACCGCTCTTGTTTCTACACTCCTCAACAGAACCACAGCGGGTCCTGTTTTCCTTACCGGTCTGTGGCAGGTTTCCTCTAAACTAAAGCAGGATTTCTGGAGCTTTGTCGAAACCTTTCAAGACGTTCCTGAATTTTTTTATTTTTCTCACTTTTCTCTGCGCCTTCTGCAGGTCTTTAAGGTTTTCTTTGAACTTTGTCCGCTTATTTTACTCAGACCGACTTGCAGGTGCTGTTCATCTTCTGGGTAAAGGTTTGCGGCCATCTGCTTTCATGCATACTCTGCACAGCATGATGTCAGGTACAAAGACAGGACTGAAACCCAAAGTCCAAAGAAAAATTGTGAGAGGTCTCCTGAAAGAAAGGAAAAAAATGTTTGAAAAGATTTCAGAAAAGTCTGGCTGCTTGGCAGGAGAAGAGAAACATGGAGGCATCTGTACTGCTGCTCACCACAGTTTTCTGTACTCTGATAATTCAGACATGATGTTTTGTCTCAGCAGAGATGATGAACGAGCAGATGAGTGCAGCCATCCTGGCTGTGATGCTTTTGTTCACTGCGAGCGGCGTTTTGGCAGCTTCAGACTGCTCCCCATCCACCACGGAGGCTCCCGGCGGCTCCCGGTTCCTGTCGGCTGTGGTTGACTCTCAGAGAGCCGAGCAGAGCAGGAGGGAACACCTGGAGGCGCTGTTCCACAGGTGAGGTTGCTGGGTAAAGTGCTTGTATCGTTGTTGGCTGCTGCCGATGTAAACAGTCGTACTAAAAGTCTGTCTTTTAACGCTCAGTAATACAGAAACGAAGCCGGAGAAGAATTGGGTCATTATAGCTCCACAGGCTGTAAAGTTTTCTAAAAGCTGTAATAAACCAGGTTCGTTGTTTCGCCACGCTGACACAGGCTTCACTGTTTTATTGAGGTCTTATGTGAGAGAACAGCACAAGTAACACGTGATTGTTTGGTGGAAGAAGACTGATCCATGGTTCTGAAATGTGTGGCGGGCTTCATGTGGAATGGAAAGTCCAGCTGGTCTCTCCAGATACTGAGCCTGGTAAACTGGACCCATTCCTTTCCGCCGTCGCCACATGCTCGCTCAGAACGAGGGATCGCTGCGAAGGTATTGGGTCTGCTGGGCTTCCTTACACAGATGACCTTCGACCCATTAGCACTATAAAGCGAATTATACAGTCTTGTATTACATTTAGGTTCAGATTGGACCGGATTTTTGGGTCCAGTCTGTCCATATAAATGGATTTATGTGTATAATTGGAAATAAATTGGACCTGTAAAGCGCCTTGGATGGTGATTATTGTCAATTAGTTCTGCATAAATAAACCGAATTAAATGAAATTACACACAGATAGACTCTTGTCTTTTCTTCTGGGGTATCAGAGTAGAGGGGGCTGAATACACTCTTCTGATTCTGTTAGTGGACTAAACTGAGGCCATGTATCGGTTTCCTTTCACATCACATGATGCGCCTCTTTGTGTTGGTCTGTTGAACAACGAATTCAACTGTAGTCCGATGGATCTAAGGTCAAGGTCAACTTTATTTACAAGGACATTTCAAAGAATGGAAATACTGTGAAAAAGTTTAATATTTCAGTTCAGAAACAAATCATTAAAATGACAAGAAATAAATATTGTATCAGTCTCAGAAGAATGCGGCGGATTTAAAGCAACAAAGTGGTGCCAAAGTGATACAGAACTCATCAGAGCTGGTTCAGATCCATTATTTAATCATAGTAACCCATGAGGTTAGAGCTCCTGGTGAAACCCGGTCACCTTCGTTAAGTTGGTTCTCCACATTCTCTTCGAGCTGTAACCGCCATGTTTTATTGGTCCAAACAGGTACGGAGAAAACGGAACCATCTCTCTGGATGGTCTGAAGCGTCTGATGCGGAGCGTCGGTCTCGGTCGGATCAGGAATATCATGGTGAAGCACCGGGAACAAGCAGGCCACCACCATGATCATCATCACCAACATGGTCACCACCACTATCACCACCATGTCCACAGGAACCGGACTGCAAATCAGAACAGAACTGAGGAATCGGACAGTCACCTCGACCTGCACCAGATGAAACCCAACATCTCAGCACCGGCAGGTCAGGATGTCAGAACCACATCGGGGAAAGGCGCCGGTTTGTTGGTGAAAACACAAAAGAGAAGCTTGGATGGAGCGGGTCCATCTGGAGAAGGAACCGCCACGGCCGTTAAAGAGAGGCCAGCACAGACGGCTGCAGAAAATCACCATCATGGTCATGACCACGATCACCATCACGACCACCATCACGGTCATGGTCATGACCACGATCACCATCACGACCATGATGACCAGGATCAGGATCATCTGCAGAACCGCAGCCTGGACACTGAAGAGGTGCGACTCCTGATGCTGTAGATGTTATTCATGAAACAGGAAGTGATTTAAAAGGAGCAGCTTGTCTATAGATGCACCCATCAGGCTTTTAGCGGCCGATTCTGTTTCCTTTGAGGTCTGACCTGTTAAATTACAATTTTTAATTGATTTTCTAAAGGAAAATAATAAATTCAACAAGGAAACATAACAATTATGACCCTTAAAGGTAAGACTGTCCTGCAGGTAGCAGAGCAGAGCTGCTAGTTGAATCCAACTGAAAATTTAAGAAATCAGGAGTTTTTCTCCATTCCTGCATCACAGCCTGTCCCCCTGAACTTCATCTGATTGTCACTAAAATTAAAACGGATAATTAATCAGACCAACCAGGCTGCTTCCTGATGCGTTTATGGACTGTAAATGTTTGGAGATCAAAGTTTGAATTCATTACATGAATTTATTTTTTAATTTCAGTGCCGATCACACTGTTGGATTTATTGGTACATCACTCATTTTGTCTCCTGTTGACTAAATGTTGAAATAAAGCTGAGAAGCTGCAACAGATTTTTGAATTTGATGACCTGCAGCTGCTGAAAAATCCAAAGACAAAAAGCATTTAGTGACGGTTTAGCTGATTAATTAATTGGATGAAAGTTGAGATGTTTTAAACTCAGGTTTTCATTTGGATGAACCCAGATTAGGTCAGATGTTTTAAAAGTTTCGCTATTTTCTCCTGCAGTGTTTGAACGCCTCTGGTCTCCTCTTCTCACACGGGATGTCACAAGACGGGGTCGTCGCCCTCGGAGACTTCGTCTACCTGTGCCCCGCCCTCCTCAACCAGATCGACAGTGGGGCGTGTCTCCTGCATGGAGACGCCTCCCGCTATGAGGACAGAGGTAGGAGCGTCAGACACTTCCTGTTAAACCTGGCTGATGTTAAATGGAGGTGAGGGTACAGCTGAGACAGGTCACAGTGAGAGGTGTGTTGTCCACCTGTACAGCAAGCTTTTCACGACTGTTTTTACCGTAAACACCTTGTGTTTGTGGAGTGATCCGGATTAACAGGTTCTAATCAGAGACTTCATCATAATTGGTTAAACAGGTTTAGTTTCTCTTCTGGTTCGGTTTGAGGCAGGAAGCAGCGCTCTCTGTAGTTCAGATAACTGCAGATTAGCTTCTTCTGAGTGTTTTTATAAACACAGCAGGTCCAAAGAAACCCTAAAAAGTTAAATTTGTTCATCCAGCGTCAAATATCTACGTAATTGTTCAAGAAAAATTCGTATCCAGAGACGGATGATTGTCACTCAGAATCAGTTTTATTTTAATCTTGCAAGAGAGAAGGATTTTACAGCATTGGAGAAGTTCTCAGTAGTGCTGCCAAATCATTCTGACCAGACAAAGCAAAGGTTCTCCTAGAAGCTACAACAGTTTTCAAGCTGACTTTCATGAGACCTGTTGTCCCAGACATAATCTTAACAGCGTGGCGTACATATTATCTCACACAGCTGCAAGGCTGAGAAACCATTACTCTAAGACTAAATAAGAGAAGAATGGATCAACACTGAGGGGTTCTAAGACTTTTGTCAGTTCCTGTAGAGAATCAAGGAGCAAATCAAGCAAGGAACTAAAATGTTCTATAACATAATCCATAGAAACAGTCAAGCTAATAAAAGGAGGGAAGATGGAGGGAGATGCAGCAGGAGGCGTGGAGGCTGATGGCATCAGACCGATGGAGCTGAAGGTGCTCCTGTTGGTCACCAGACTTCCTTGTCTTAACACGTTTAGGCTGGATGTGACGCAGCTGTGGCTACAAGGTAGCTCAGCACTGTCAGTGGGTGGATGAATGGGTGGATGAATGGGTGGATGAATGGGTGGATGACTGGTTGTAGCGTGAAGCGCTTTGGGGTCTCTGGGGACTTAAAAAGCGCTAAACAAATACAGGCTATTTACCATTTACTAATAAGTTAGTTGGTAATTCGTTTAAACATGTTAGGTTTCACATTTTGAATTAAATTACTAAAATAAAATATTTTCATTCATTGAGACGAACCTGTATTGATTGGCGGGAGTTTTAACATCAGCCACAAACTGAGCAAAGTTCTGCATTAGTGCTTAAAAATAAAGTCTTTACAGAAGAGCTGCTCGCCGTCGGGTCCAGTCTAAACCTGAACCAGATCATAGCAGCTAAGTTGTCTGATGCAACGTATTTCTCTGTGTTTTCAGGGCATAAACATTCTCACAGTCACCATGGAGACCATAACCACAGCGAGCACGGCGGCGGAGAAACCACCAAGCACATCACGGCAGGTAAGACCAGTTCCGACTGAGGCTTTAAGGGAAACGGGTCGGCTTAGTGATGGAGCAGAAAAATGCTTGGAACTGATTCTTTCCTCTTTAACGGGTCAGATTTCCTCGCCGTCTCCGGCTGCGTTAAACAGACTCACAGCAAAGAGGAGAAAACTCAGCAGTTCTTCAGGTTTTACATTTCTAGACTGTCTCTAATAATTCTACATTTATGTAATAATTGTATAATTTAATAATTTAATAAAAAACAACTTTTAAGGCTTTTTAGTTTTGTTACCTTTCAAAGATTCCAACCAGTTTTCCCAACCTTTGCCTGAACTAAACGTTTTGGTTTGAACTTCAGCTAACGGCTGATCGTCACGGTTTGAGTTTCTGCCATACGTTGGTTTGTTGCAGCGTGGGTCGGCGGCTTCCTCGCCATCACCATCATCAGTATGCTCTCCCTGCTCGGCGTCGTCCTCATCCCGCTCATGAACAAAGTCTTCTTCAAGTTCCTCCTCAGCTTCCTGGTGGCGCTGGCTGTGGGAACGCTGAGCGGCGACGCCTTCCTGCACCTCATACCTCACGTGAGTCCATGTGGAGGAAGGTGACCACTTCTCGTACACTAGAGTTGGTGCTGTCATTTTAAAGAAATTAAAGAATTAAACTCTCAGATTTATTTACAACCTTAATGGACGGTAACATAAAATCTGTGACATTGGTGGAGAGATGGATTAATAAGAGAATAATGTTCTTATAAGATGAAAGTCTAGCTGTTGTAAATTAAACCATTTGTCTTTCTCCAAATTTTAGAATAAAAGTTCAGAATCAAATTTTTTTCAGCGTTTCTACCTGTAGAACTTTTATCACTGTCAGTAACCAGCTACCTCGGCGTGGCTTATGGTGTACCGCAAGGATGAGTCATTGGTCCCGTCTTTTTGAATTCTACATTTTGATCAGAATAATCTGACCCTTTGTTTATTTTTCAAAAAATAAAGATACATTCACTACTCACTAAAAGTCATTGATGTTCAGCTTTTGAGTGAAATTTCAGCATGAACCTAAAATACTCTAAAGCTTTTCCAGGTGAACTTAATGGGATGACCTCTGAACCTTTGAACGCACATGTCCAAATGTTCAGCGTTTCAGTACTTGTCCCTAACAGGGAGCTTAACAGCAAAGTTCACAACAGGTGTTTGGTCACATTTTGACGACACCTAACAGCTGATCAACAGTAGCCATTTCGAGGCTTCAAACAGGAAGTTCTCAGACTGAAGTGGCCAATGAGCTTAGAGAGTCACAGAGTGCCGTCAGCAGGTTGCGACAAAGATACAGAGACTGGAAGAGTCACAGAAATTGATCTACGTGATGGACAACCTGCATTTCCACTGGATGGGTGACCAGTGACCTCACTGTGGTTTTCTGATGAAAATCAATTCCCTTTGAGCAGAAGTGATGATCCAACAATGTTGATGGCATCAAGGAGAGCGGTATGCATCAGCCACTGTTGGTCAATACAGAACCACCCTACACTCTGTATAGTGACTAGCCCATACTACCTGAATTATATTAATCCAGTCATTGTGACCCTGCATGACCAAAACAGGGCTAGTTTCATCTTCATGGATAACAATGCTCCAGCTCCTTGAGGTCCCATCTTTAGGGAACAGCTACTAGAGACTCAGGTACCTCGAATGGAGTGACCTGCAGCTTCTCCAGACCTGAATCCCACAGAAAACCCATTGGATCAGCCGAGTCGCCGTCTAGAGGCTCGTAACTATGTACCACAGAACCTCAGTGACCTGAGGAATGAATGGGATGCCATGCCTCAGAAGATAATAAGTGGACTTCTGAACAGCCCGAGAAGTTGTTGTCGAGCTGTAGTTGATGCTGAAGGTCACATGACACGTTATTTAGACATTGACATATAATGTTGTGGTAAATCCACCACTGTTGTTGGCTTTTGTTTCAATAAATTGTTGGAGATGTGGAAATCACCACTGCATGCTTCTGCTTAAATGTTTCCTCATATAATATCACTATAATGAGAGCCAGGTATCCCTAACTTCCTGTGAGTAATGGAGCCTCACTGATCTAACAGCTCTCCTTCCTCACGTAATATTTGACAAAGCCTTAAATTGGTTTGTCCTCCAGGCTCAGTTCTTGGCTGGGGACCGCAGCAGTCCAGGTGTCTAACCTCAGTTTCAAACCAAGGTCACATTTAAAGATCTTTAAACATGCAGAGAAACTCGTACAGGACAGGAATAAATCCTACATCTAAAAAACGTGTCAAGTTTTACATCACTTAAATTTCCACCTGCTGTGCTTGCATGATAATGTACACTTAGTGGTTTCAGCCACACACCTTTAACCATGTGGCGCTGCAGAGAAAACCTGATTGTTTGGTACATCAGACACCATCAGTTAGTTGATTCGAGACAGTTTTTCTTTCCACTAATTTAACTCCATGTACCAACATCAGTGGAGATGCTACAGATACTAAAACAGGACGGGGCCTCCAGACGTGGAGCAGCTGCAGTGTATCAAAGTTCTTCTTTTTCCTCTCTTCAGTCTCAGGGAAGCCATCAGCACCATCACCATGAGGAGCCTGGTGTGGACCTCGAAGAACATCACCTCCATGAAGGAAATGGGGAAAACCTGGATGGCATGTGGAAAGGCCTGACCGCTCTGGGAGGAGTCTACTTCATGTTCCTGATTGAACACTTCCTGACGCTGGGAAAAATGTACAAAGACAAGAAACAGAAGGTTAGAAACTCGCCTGAGATCTTTTTCATCAATGCTCACTCTGGTGTGATAAAGGGCTGATAACTGACGGTGAACTCCTGGGTCGTCCCGCATGCAGAAGGGTTGCACAATATGTAGCTGATTATATCCTAACCACGCCTCTCCGCTCTCTATGCCAGTAAAATATCTGCTGATGATTATTTTGATGCAGTTTTAGGAAGATGACACTAAAAGACTTTCCAGCAGATGGCGCCAGATGCACCTTTATTAATAAAACAGATGATCTTTGGTGTCCATACAGATCCAGAAGAAATGGGACCAGAACGTTAAGTCAGATCCAGAGAAGCAGCCCGCTCTGGAGGAGAGCGAGGTGAAGCCAAGTGAAGGTGAGGCGACATCCAGGAGAAAAACAGCATCTGAGTTGATATTAAAACATCAATACTGAGCTTGGTGCAGGAGACATTTCAGTCTGTTTGGTCTGGATGTGTGTTTTCTATGCGCAGACGTGGAGACTAACGGCGCCAGCACGTTTGTCGACCACTCCAGCAGCGTGGCGGAGGAGGAGCAGGTGATGTTGACGCCGCAGGTCTCCATTGTCTCGCCAGAGAGCTATGGCCAACCTTCAGGTGGCGCCGCAGGGTACTTAGCGGAGGACTGCGAGAACAAATGCCACTCCCACTTCCATGACACGGTGGGCCAGGCCGACAGCATGCATCACCATCACCATGACTACCACCACATCCTGCATCACCACCACTCCCAGAACCACCACCCGCACAGCCACTCCCACTCGTACTCGGAGCAGCACTTCCAGCAGGCCGGAGTGGCCACGCTCGCTTGGATGGTCATCATGGGTGACGGGCTGCACAACTTCAGCGACGGCCTCGCCATCGGTGAGCTGCTTTCTGCTCAGGCTGAAAAATCTCAAAATGACTCAGGAAGTCGGAGGGAATCACAGCTGAAAACCTGTTTTTGTGCGACCTTTGGACCTTTGTCTCTAATGTCTCCGTGTCTTTCTGCAGGAGCTGCCTTCACTGAGAGTCTGTCCAGTGGACTCAGTACGTCTGTGGCCGTTTTCTGCCATGAGTTGCCTCATGAGTTGGGTAAGACCTCCAGTCCTGCTGCTCGTTGGAAGGAGAGGCAGCACCATCACACAAAGCTCCTGCTGCTACTGTTTGCTCCAGTTCCAGTGGTGCAGTCAGACGTTGTACATCACTTTGAATCCAACTCGGTTCTATCTCAGTTCCCCGGCTTACAAATAACATCTCTAGACAGGCAGACAGTATATGTTGGTATACTTGGGTTCCTCGAACAGTTTTACCTTAATCAGAAAAACGTACTTTAGTTTAAGGAACTGAACACCACCACTCAGGTGAAGGTGCACCGTTACTACGGAAAACGTTTCTAACAATCTGAAAAGGTTCTGTTTCTTTTTATAAATTCATTAACGTTATCAGTTTAATGTCAGCATAAATGTTGACATCGTTAGTAGAAGTACATGTAGTGTAATCTTTCTCTCCACTGCACTGTTTAACATGCCTGTCAGTGATATATCAGGAAAGTATTCACAGCGCTTTCATTTTTTCACTTTCTTTTATGTTGCAGCTTTTTCCAAAGTTATTTTTTCCCATCAAAACTACACAAATCCCCCGTATAATGAAGACAAAAAATGGTTCTAATATTTCTAAACTTAAAGATTTAAGAGATCATTTGGACATAAGTGTTCACACCTTTTGCTCAATACTTTGTTGATGCACTTTTTGGCGGCAATTACAGCTTAGGGTCGTCTTGAATATGGCGCCACAAGCTCGACACGCCGATCTTTGGCCCATTTGGCCCTTTCATCTTAGCAGAACCTCTCAAGATCCACCAGGTTGGATGGGAAACATTTGTGCAGCCGTTTTCAGATCTTCCCAGAGATGTTCCATTGGGCTCAGGTCTGGCTCTGACTGGGCCGCTCCAGGACCGGGTTAGGGTTAGTCCTGGCATTCTGAAACCAGACCTGTGAGATCTTGTATGGATGCTTTGGGTCGTTGTCCAGCTGAAGATGAACCGTCGCCCCAGTTTGAGGGCCAGAGCGCTCTGGAGAAGGTTTTCATCCAGGATGTTTCTGCATTGCTGCATTATTTGTCCTTCTGTTCCGATTAGTCTTCCAGTTCCTGCCATTGAAAAGCATCCCCACAGCATGACGCTACCACCACCATGCTTCACTGTGAGGGTAAGAACCACCTGGTTTTCTGACCAGATACAGGCCTGATTGGTGGATTATTACAGAGATGGTTGTCCTGGATAGTTCTCCTTTCACCTCAGATCAGTGCTGGAGCTCTAACAGCGTGACCATCAGGTTCTTGGTCACCTCCATCACTGAAAGCCCTTCTCCCCCCAATTCAGTGTAGACGGTCGGCTTCTCTAGGAAGAAGTCCTGAAGGTGATGATGGAGGCCTCTCAGATATTTCTGTACCTTTCCTCAGATTTGTGCCTTGTGACAATCCTGTCTACAGACTACTACAGACGTTTCCTTCGTCTTCCTGTGTGGTTTGTGCTTTGACTGTCACCTCTGGGGTCTTAGAGACAGGTGTGCGCCTTTCCAAATCCCGCCCAGTCAAACTGAGTTTAACACAGATGGTTTCCAGTTAAGCTGCAGAAACATCTCGAGGACGATCAGCGGAAACAGGATGAACCTGAGTTTTAAGCCTCGGTGCAAAGGTTGTGAATACTTATGTACATGTGTTTTCTTAGTTTTTTATTTAGAAAATAATTGCAGAAATGAAAAGCAATCAGGTTGTCATTATGGGATGTTTTTAGTTGAGTTTTTAATGAAAAAATTCGATGAATCTATTTTGAACTTTTGAAACAACGACACAAAAATGTCTCCAGTGTTGGGGTCGGGTTTATCTGCAGCATTCAGACTAAAATATTTTATTTAGATTTAAGGATGTTTGAAGGTGTAATGAAAACATTATTTTCATCATGGGACAAGAAGTGGAGCTGGTAGAGGAGTTTAAACCCTTTGGTGTCGATCTGGACGGCAGACTGAACACTGATGGTCATCCCATTGAAACCAGTTGGAGCAGTTTTCTGTAATACCTCTCTGCAGGCGTAGCGTCTAGTTTCCAGGTGTTACCTTGAGTTTTACCCTGATGCTGTGCTAAACTGAAGCCTTTCATTGCTTCGGATCATTTATTAAATCCAGACTCGGTTTGGCGGAGAGGGGGAAACAGCAGCAGAAATATTGCTTGAAGACAAACTCATCTCTGAGTTTTAGACTCCATCTGATGATTTAAAGTGACGTAGAACAAACTGAAGGAGTGGTTAACCTAATTTTGCTGTGATATTTTTCACAGACTCTCCTGAAAGTGTTGCTATGTGACAGTTTCTGTCTTAGGTCACGTCTGATGATCTGTGTTCGGTCTCCAGGTGACTTTGCGGTGCTCTTGAAGGCGGGCATGACGGTGCGTCAGGCCATCCTTTACAACGTGCTGTCGGCCATGATGGCCTACCTCGGCATGGTGACGGGCATTTTGATCGGACACTACGCTGAAAACATCTGCATGTGGATCTTCGCCCTCACGGCCGGGCTCTTCATGTACGTGGCTCTCGTGGACATGGTGAGTTCGACCCTCTGGACGGAACCGACGGAGCAGAGAAGCTGTTGGGTCAGCGTCTGCTCAGCCTGGTTAATGACACACATTCAGCTGCTTCTCATAAACTCAACCAACCTGCCTGAGGCTGCCCTCTGGTGGCAAATGCTGTTAAAAAACTAGATTTTTAGTCTGAGCTCATGAGTCTAGTCTTCTAAAGGCTGCAGGACAGGAGCTCTCCAGGAACCAGACTTGGACCTCTGCCCGATTAATCACATTACATCATTTCTTCCCTTTGAATGCAATATAACTGGCACCTAATGTCCATGATTTATTTCCTGTCTGTTTTTTGAACCTCTGCTTCAGGTGCCAGAGATGCTGCACAACGACGCCGGGGACAACGGCTTCAGCCACTGTGGCTTCTTCCTCCTGCAGAACGCCGGCATCCTGCTGGGCTTCTGCATCATGCTGCTCATCGCTATGTTCGAGCATAAAATCCAGCTGGATCTGGGATACTGAGCGGGAAACCGTTTGTATATGTCGTTTACATCCTCCAGTCGTCATTGTGTTTTAGTTTACATTTTCACATCGTTTAGTTTAAAAATAGCTGCATGAACCCTGAAGGAATCTTTGATGCTGTTGATGGAGCTTCTCAGTTTGGTTCAGATGTTGCAGCTGGAGATGAGTTGAGGAGGTGCCGTTCCTTTCTCCAAATGGAGATTGAACCTCAGCTCCAGAGTCTGGGAGTTTTTTCTGGGTCAACTTTTACTGTGAACCCGGTTCTTTTAACGATACCCTCTGACCTTCATCTTCTGAGTCAATTAGTTTAGTTTTATATAGAAATATTTTTTTACGTTTTGCTGAGTCAAACCTGATCAGTGTTACAACGATACAACTTTCTACATCACAGTTCCTCACAAATGTTGTTCTGTGTAAAATGTGAGGGGAGCTGCTGAGGAAGGTGGTTAATAATGAGTCGGGTCATGATTCGGTGCTGAAGGACAGGCAGAGTTTAGGTTAACTTGTTCTGATTCTTTTAGATTTCTGGTCAATCATTTTTACAAAAAAACTGTTTATTTTCTCTAGCAGAGTTCTGCAGTGAATTTAAAGCGTAACTCGGTGTTTCTGTTCATGTTGAATCTTCGTTTCTCAGCACTCCGACCAGAACCAAAGTTAAACAGGAGTGTGTTTATAACACAGCTGCTCCTCTGAGGTGTTAATAGGACGGTGTGGAGCCGAGCAGAAACGAGCTGCAGGGTTCATCAGGTTCTGAAGCGTCGAAGATGCTTGCAGCTCAGAAAGTGATTCACATAAAACTGAAGAGAATTAAAGTGACAGAACTGCTAACTCATACGAGCCACAGAATCAACATCCAGGGTTTGTTTCAGCTCGCTGGAAGTTCTTCAGAGTCTGAAGGATAAAGAAACGGCCAGACTGCTTTTAAAGCTCCGCTTTATTAAAGTTGTTTCTGTAAGACGTCAGAAACATGAAACAAGCTCATGTTCCAGGAAGTGTCCTGAGTTCATGCCTCATCATGGAGGTTGACTCCCAGGTTGTTACAGTATGAGCTTGTCTAGATATGGTGCAGCTGCTTTTATTTTGAAGGAAAGATGCTGATTTGGGTTTAAATGTTCAGCCTTATGTTCTGATTCCTGTTGTTTGTATTTATGGGTGAAAGTTTAAAGCCAGTTTGATTCTGTTGTATAATTTATAGTTTTGCATATTTAAAAGAACTTAAAAAGATGAGTGCTATGAGTGTACGGTTCACTAATATTGGTCAGAAATGCAGGGTTGAGTCGTATGTTTGATTTATGAAGTCCTTCCTGGTTGGTTGGTTTCATTTCGCCAATTAAACAAACGGCATCAATCACTGATCGCTCTGGGACATACCCAGACTCTAACCAGAATGACCTTTTATTATGAACTGCTGACCCAACAGCTGCTCTGTTCTCATTGGCTGATTTTGATTCCCTGAGCAGGACTGAAATAACCCAATGAAGACCAATCAGAACCGTCTTTTTCTCGGTAAGCAGAATGCACCTTAAGTCCGTAGTCTTCATCAGAGGATCGTTTAAAACTGTTTCATGTTTCAGACACATCCAGACCAGAAAAGTTCAGCCATGATCTGAAGAGTTTCTTTGTTCTGTGGTTTCAGACTGAAGAAGGCGGCTCATAGAAATAAAAGTAGAAACGGATCCCGCTGATTCAGGCGGACTGATCTGATGTTTAGGTCAAAGTTTACTCGCAGGTTGCTCACACCGCGACACTTGAACTTCACTGTGGATCCAACATGTACAACATGAAACTGTAAATACTTGCATGTAACGTTATGTACACACATTTGTGATGTTTCTGTAAAGTCTCCATTAAGTTTCCACCTGATCTGGTTCTGAAATCTGGGAGAAGTGATTCAAAGGCTTGGAAAACGTTGGAATAATAAAATCCATTAAACATGGCATCTCATGTTTCAGTTTTTCTTTTATGAAGGTAACCTCAGCTGGATTTGCAGTTTTAGGTTTTGATTTGCAGTTTTTCTGTCCAGTTTAAAGGGAGGATTGGTCTTCTGGGTGGATGTTCAGGGTGGTGTCCTGCTGGAAGGTGAACTTCACCCCAGTCTTGGGTCTTCTGCAGCTTCTAGGATTGTCCTGGATTTACCTCCTTCCATCTTCCCCATAAACTCTGTTCAGCTTCCCTGTCATTGCTGAAGAAGAAGCACCCAACCCCCAGCATGATGTTGCTGTTAGTTTCCTCCACTCAAGTCAAGTCTAGAACCCAGCGACCTTGGTGGCCTGGCACCCGCATAAGCGCCCATGGCAGCAAGACTGCCCCTGCAGGAGAGACCATCACCCCACCACCCCAGGTGAGGAGTGGGCACCAACTCACCTGCTAATCTAGCCCTAAGCAGGTTAAAAGTTAAGAAAACCCAACAGAGCCCAGTTTGGTCCTGGTGGCAGGCAGCGGGCCCATCATATCCCTGATGGCACCCACACAGAAAACACCACACCACTGTACTGGTGGACTGCTCCTTCCAGTCGCTGGTTTTTACACATCCTGTCATGTGTGCTTTCTGTTCAAAATAAAAATTCAATTCAGTTTTATTTATATAGCGCCAAATCACAACATGTCGTCTCAAGGCTCTTCACAACAGTCAGGTTCAGTTTTTTATTCAAATTGGTTAAAAAGTTTTTCTGTCTAAGGAAACCCAGCAGATTGCATCCAGTCAGTGACTTGCAGCATTCACTCCTCCTGGATGAGCATGTAGAGACAGTGGACAGTCACTGGTGTTGACTTTGCAGCAATCCCTCATACTGAGCATGCATGTAGCGACAGTGGAGAGGAAAAACTCCCTTTTAACAGGAAGAAACCTCCAGCAGAACCAGAACCAGGCTCAGTGTGAGCGGCCATCTGCCACGACTGACTGGGGGTTTGAGAGAACAGAGCAAAGACACAAAGAAAACAAAGAAGCACTGATCCAGGAGTACTTTCTATGGGAAGGAAAAGTAAATGTTAATGGATGTAGCTCCTTTAGTCACAAAGTTAAATCACAAATTTAATGAGAACCGGGATCCTTCCCTGAAAGATTTTAGAAATGTTTAACGTCTGCTGCATTATAATCTAATCTTTGGCAAAAATTGCCCACATTTAATAAGTGTTTTTTGTTGTTGTTAAAAATCCAATAAAGCAGCAGCTGTTAATTTGGCATAAGTTTATTTAAATAAACATTCATCTGTCGTTCCTTTATTACATGACCAGTGCTTTTATCAGCCTTGCTATGAGAATTAAGGTGACAACAAAGACCAGAAAAATAAAGTTAACTTTAAAATGTTCTGTTTTATAACCCCCTTAAAAAATAAAACGTTAACAGAACATTTTTAGTTGGGCCAGATTTGTGTCTCGATGCTCCTGGTTCTCCAATAAAATTATATGGAAATTAATTAGAAATTCATTTCTTCCAGGTAAATGGTTTCACTTATCATTAACAATTATACCGTCTACACTCAGGTTTTAAACAGAGGACTTTAAAGCAAAGGAGGCTAAATGCATTCAGTATTGAAACATTTATTTTTTCAGTACAACACTTAATCACACAGGCAAACAGTATTTTCTCAAAGATTTTTCATATAAGGGACATTTTACAGATATTTTAATGCAGATGTTTGCAAGGTTTATTTCTTCCTTAAAATGAAATTACAACAAAAATCTGCGAAATGAAGCGCACCATTAAGAGCTGACAGTTCAATCCTTTCTACCTGACAGAAGACCTGGTTAAAGGGCCTGGATTAAGTGCCCAGATGCAGCCTGACAGGAAACCAGTACCAACTAAATGAAATCAGATATCAGGCTAAAGAAGCGATTAAGAAAAAGAAGAAACAACTGAACCCAAAATAATCGAAGCAAAGCAGATAAAATACGACAGTAAACAATAAGCATCAAACCCAGTCTTATAGGCCCAAACACATTAAATACACTTCTACTAACCCAACTACATAAAGCCAGCAGTCAGAAATTTACAACAGATCAATGGCTTGAATTCCTGCCTTGAAAGTGTTTGAAATAATTGTTAGAAATATTGGAATCATACCGAAATATTGTAATTTGTATAATTCGTGCATTGCTGATTATAAAGATTTACAAACTTTTATCTCAAACATTTAATAACATCAGATTCACCATCAACACTAAGTATTTAATAAACTGAGTATAATTTAACAAGTGCAAACAACACTTTTCTGCTTTGGGGACAATTCCACTTCAAACGATTTGATCCATCGGTTCTGGTAAAAGCCTCACGACCGTTCCAACATATCCACAGACCTGCTGGAGTTATCCTGAAAATCCAAAGAAATTTAAAACCCTTTTTAAATATCCCCCGCTTTCTTTCCTCTTCTGTCTCTCTGCAGAAAGTTGCTCTTCTGGTTTTGTGAGTTTGTCTTGTTGAGACACTTTGGACATGAGTTGGGCCTTCTCCTTCATTTCCTCCAAAGACTTGATTCGCGCCTCATAGCCCTTTTTAGCCTCTGCTTTCTCTCCTTCAATCAGCATGTCGATGTAATCTGGGGCAGCCAGAGGGTTTGGCCTCAGGGCGATCTCCTGAAGACGAGTGATACAGTCGGCTGACTGATCCATGAGAGAAAGCATTATGTCCTGCAGATGAGCAATCTCTTCCTCTTGCCTCTCAATCAGCTGCTCAGTAGTCAGCTTTTCTTTTGCTGCTTTTTCGTACTTGCTTTTCAGTTCCTGTACTGTCTTCTTCTCCTTTACTTGAACGTACTCCCACTTGTATTTTTGATTGAAATGCACATTCCAAATGCATTTTCCAGGACAAACAGTACACATCCCTTTGTTATCCATTGCATTGCAGCCATGTTTCTTATTGTCTTCTGCTATTATGCATGGGTAGTGGCAGGTTATTGAACACTTCTGACAGTTGGTGATGAACTCTCCTTTCCCACTGAGCTGTTTTTGGATTGGCTTGATAACATCCACTTCAATCTCAAAGTTTTCATTTGAAGTTATGATGGCTTCATGCTCCTTGATCTTTTGTTTGGTTGTCTTAATTTCTTCAAGTTTTGCTAACCCAGCTCTGACTTGTGGTTGCAAACCTTCAATGGCCGTCTCAAGTTGCTTTCGTTCTTTTAAAACTTCCTTGGTCATCAGCAGGCTTTTGGAGGTCATTTTCCCCAAAGCAGTGAAGAACTTCTCCATGCTTTTGACGCCCATCTTCCAAAACATTTCATCAAAGCTTTCATCCTCGTCTTCAGCAGATTCCTCATCATGAGCTCTGCTCTCATGGCATTTAGTATGTGCAAACAGTGCAGAGTTGTTAAACTTGAAATGAACTGGAAATCCTAAGTCATTTTTGGGACATGGAACGCCAGATAAATTTATTGCTTCAAGAACTGGCGGCTGCTTTCCATCGGCAAAAGTGACCAGCATGACAATGTTCTCTGCCACGTCTTTACCAAAGATGGAGAGAACGGACTCAAACACATATTTCTGTGTAGCCGTTAGACGTGCCAGAGAGGCCTGAGTC
This sequence comes from Girardinichthys multiradiatus, assembly GCF_021462225.1. NCBI lineage: Eukaryota > Metazoa > Chordata > Actinopteri > Cyprinodontiformes > Goodeidae > Girardinichthys > Girardinichthys multiradiatus. The sequence continues at coordinate 44,367,716 of NC_061799.1, forward strand.
ACAAAGCATACTGCATCAATCTCTGTGACTCCCTCAGCAGAGGTAAAAATCCTTCGGATTTGCTCTGTGATCTCCCGATCTCTTGTAACTCCCCTGGTATCTCCAAAGCCTGGTGTATCTATAACAGTCAGGGAGTAAGGGATTTTAAACCCATCCTGGTGGTAGATTTCATACACAGTGACTTCTGAGGTCTGACTGTGAGCTTGGGACATTGATGAATCTTCATTAATTAATTTAAATCTGAAACCGTCATTCCACTTGACGCCAACAATGTAGTTGATCATCCCATTGATGAGAGTGGACTTTCCTGATCCGGTTGCTCCAAGGAGCATGATGGTACGGTTGGGTCTTAGACTTTCTTTACCAAATATGTACCTTTGGCAGCCATCTATGTCCATGTCATCCTTTCTCAGTGGGAGTTCATAAACTGATGGGAGACTGGAGTTGGTTTTCTTGCTTATGTCTTTTAGATATTCAGCAAGTCGCCCAAATTCCCGCTTTGTTGTACAAACTTTAACAATCTTGTTTTCCTTGCTTCTGCCGGCTCCACCACAGTCACATCTGACCCTGACTGAATATTGTGTTTCTGAGTGAAGTCCTGAAATTGTGGCCTTTTCACCTCTTGACCTTGTTTGGTTCCAAAGGAGATCTTCTACCTTTGAACTATTGGCTGTGCTTGCGTATTCCACAATGTAGCTCAGAATCTGAACATCTGGTCCGAGCTCAGCTGGTTTCTCCCAACTAAGTGAAATCTCAGATGAGTTTGGTTCAACTTGAGATTCTCCAGGAGGACTGCAGGGTAAAGTTTTAATGGGATCATTGATTGCATTGGCTGGTCCAACACCTGCTGAGGTCACTGCTCTGCATCTGAACACATACTCTGTGTTTGGCTTCAGGTGGCTCACTGTGAGTTCTGCAGATTTTGGTTCTATCTTTTGTTTCCATTCATCTTCTCCACTGACCCGGTACTCAACAGAGTAGGAGGTGATGTTCTCTGCTCCAAATAAGGGAGGGGAAATGTTCAGAGTCACACTGTTGTGGTTTATGTCAGCTGCTGTCACACTTTCAGGCTTTGAAGGAGGCTCAAAGTTTTCACTGATAGAAAGTCCGTCTTTGTAAAGGTAGATGGTCGAACCTTCATGTTTCTTATCTGTTAAACCTACTGTCAGGAATGCAGTACTCTCCTTGTTAGCCTCTGCAAAATCACTGAAGAGTTTCACTTTTCTTCTCATCTCATCTGCCACATTGTTTGAGAGATACCATTGTTCCTTCTCGACATCATAAATGTGTGAATCGTCTGTCCCGGTTCTGCCTTTGAGGTGGTTTGACAAAGCAGAGAGGTATGGTTCATGTCTTTCCAGTGAGGTGAAGACAAAACATAAAGCATGGTCTGCACTGAGAAGTTCTTCATCAACCTCATTTTGAGACGGGATGATTTTGGTGTTTTTCATCATCCTGGTGAAAGATTTCAGGATATGTATTTCTCTCTCTTTGCAGTCCATCCATTCATTTAGATTTTTGCTGTTGAAAGGTGAGGAATGCCTCCCCTTTAAGACATCTGCAAGCTCAGACTCTTCTTCTCCTCCTCCTCGGATTGATGGAAGTTTCTTCGCTAATGTTTGTTGAAATCCAAGCCTGAACTCAGAGCACATGCTTTTAAAACTTTTAATTTTTTTGCTAATCTGTGAAAACTGCTGTGTTGTGATGTTTCTCATTGCATCATTGCACCTTATTTCCAGCTCACTTAGCTCCTCCAGGACACTTTGTACTTCTTGAACTAATCCTACACTTATTTCACGAACAAGTTTAGCTGCAGAAGAATCTAAGTTTGTCAGAGGCAACATCCAGACCTTGATTGGGACGGCATTTTCTCCACTGGCTCCCAGCAGCTTCGGCAGACTTTGGTAGACTTCTACTGCATCCTGAAAGGTTGTTGGAGTTTTCTGAAGTAGGAAGTCTCCATGGAATTTGCAAGAGAATTTCTTTATTTTTTCAATGTCCTTATCTTCCAATTTTAAGGAACCTTCACCTTCAATGGATAGGCATGGAATCTTCTCTATCAACACTTTCAAGTTGCCTTGAATGTCTTGATGACTTTCCGTCTCAGATTTTTCTTGGTCAAAGACAAAAAACGCTTGAGCTCCATAAAGAATGCCTGTGACCACATGTGTTGCTAGTTTGTTCTCAAAAACATATGAATGCTTCACGTTTCCTCTTCCAAGATGATTCATTGACAATTCTTGGAACTTTGTGGTAGTTTTGTATTTCAGTGTAACTCTGGCTTGATTTTTGGATGTCATCTGATCATTGAGGTATTTGGCTGATCCTTCAACTTTAACTAGTCCACCTAAAAAACTTGCTTTTAAAGATGCTTCAACAGCCAGGGATGAAGATTTGTCCTCAATTGATTCAGAAGCAACTATCTCAAAGTCACTGTTTGGTTTCGGGCTTTCTCTTGTGTCTTTTTCCAAGTCAGCACAGTCCCACAGTGTTAATCCTGTAGAAAAAGACAGAAGATGTGTATATTTTGGGATTTTGAGAGGCAATATGCTGAGTCGGAATACTAGCAGTTACCATTAATGACAAGTCATAACATTTCACTTTTAGAGTATCCAAAAATAGCTTTACATTTCCTAATAACCTATGCACTTTTTTAAATCAATCAATAAATTAATCAGGGAGTCAATATAGCAAACTTCAGTAACGTATCAAGGCACAGTGTTTTGAAAGGAGGTAATGATATCTCCAACAACATCCCTCACCTAACTTGTCTAATATAAAGGCTGAAACATGGAGAATGGATGAATAAACTGTCAAAAGCAAAAAGAGAAACTGAGCTACAATTATCCAAATGAGTAAAATGAGGGAAATTAACTTAACATTTAATCTCATTTCTCTCTGCTGATCCAATAGGGCTTTTATTGAAATATTATTGAAATAATATTTAAAGAAATATTATTAAGGGAATATTTTGGAAAAGAGCAAAATCTTTCTGGAGAAATGGGGCTTAATGGTGATTACTTAGTTATCAGATTTAGTAAAATGATGTTAGGGACACATTATTTACTGGATTTAAAACTAACCTTTCTGGGTAAATATTATTTGGCAGCAAGCACGTGTCCTTAGCTGTTAGCAGTTGAAGCTAACAAAGGAGGCTGATAGCTTAACACCAGAATCAAACACATACCTTTAAAATACAGTTAATAAAAGGGTTAAAATGCATAATCGCGGACGGCGCGTTATGGCCGATCTTCTGTGTTTAAAATCACCCCTTTAAATAAAGTTTGTCTGAACTTTGAAAACACACAAACACAGAACACAACCTGAGCACGTGTGCTGCAGATAGCCTGCTAGCACCAAGATAGCTGAGTTCAACACAAACAAAACAAAACTTCATAAAATGAAAAACGTTTAGATCATTTCAATCTAAATCACTTCTATACAGGTCCTTCTCAAAAAATTAGCATATTGTGATAAAGTTCATTATTTTCCATAATGTCATGATGAAAATTTAACATTCATATATTTTAGATTCATTGCACACTAACTGAAATATTTCAGGTCTTTTATTGTCTTAATACGGATGATTTTGGCATACAGCTCATGAAAACCCAAATTTCCTATCTCAAAAAATTAGCATATCATTAAAAGGGTCTCTAAATGAGCTATGAACCTAATCATCTGAATCAATGAGTTAACTCTAAACACCTGCAAAAGATTCCTGAGGCCTTTAAAACTCCCAGCCTGGTTCATCACTCAAAACCCCAATCATGGGTAAGACTGCCGACCTGACTGCTGTCCAGAAGGCCACTATTGACACCCTCAAGCAAGAGGGTAAGACACAGAAAGAAATTTCTGAACGAATAGGTTGTTCCCAGAGTGCTGTATCAAGGCACCTCAGTGGGAAGTCTGTGGGAAGGAAAAAGTGTGGCAGAAAACGCTGCACAACGAGAATAGGTGACCGGACCCTGAGGAAGATTGTGAAGAAGGGCCGATTCCAGACCTAGGGGGACCTGCGGAAGCAGTGGACTGAGTCTGGAGTAGAAACATCCAGAGCCACCGTGCACAGGCGTGTGCAGGAAATGGTCTACAGGTGCCGCATTCCCCAGACCTGGGCTACAGAGAAGCAGCACTGGACTGTTGCTCAGTGGTCCAAAGTACTTTTTTCGGATGAAAGCAAATTCTGCATGTCATTCGGAAATCAAGGTTCCAGAGTCTGGAGGAAGACTGGGGAGAAGGAAATGCCAAAATGCCAGAAGTCCAGTGTCAAGTACCCACAGTCAGTGATGGTCTGGGGTGCCGTGTCAGCTGCTGGTGTTGGTCCACTGTGTTTTATCAAGGGCAGGGTCAATGCAGCTAGCTATCAGGAGATTTTGGAGCACTTCATGCTTCCATCTGCTGAAAAGCTTTATGGAGATGAAGATTTCATTTTTCAGCACGACCTGGCACCTGCTCACAGTGCCAAAACCACTGGTAAATGGTTTACTGACCATGGTATCACTGTGCTCAATTGGCCTGCCAACTCTCCTGACCTGAACCCCATAGAGAATCTGTGGGATATTGTGAAGAGAACGTTGAGAGACTCAAGACCCAACACTCTGGATGAGCTAAAGGCCGCTATCGAAGCATCCTGGGCCTCCATAAGACCTCAGCAGTGCCACAGGCTGATTGCCTCCATGCCACGCCGCATTGAAGCAGTCATTTCTGCAAAAGGATTCCTGACCAAGTATTGAGTGCATAACTGTACATGATTATTTGAAGGTTGACGTTTTTTGTATTAAAAACACTTTTCTTTTATTGGTCGGATGAAATATGCTAATTTTGTGAGATAGGAATTTTGGGTTTTCATGAGCTGTATGCCAAAATCATCCGTATTAAGACAATAAAGGACCTGAAATATTTCAGTTAATGTGCAATGAATCTAAAATATATGAATATTAAATTTTCATCATTACATTATAGAAAATAATGAACTTTATCACAATATGCTAATTTTTTGAGAAGGACCTGTATTATTCTGCCCAAACACCTAAACTCATGAACTGTGGTGAGGAACGTTGTCCAGGGAGGCGAAGTTTGAAGAAAGCATCCACAGTGAACAATGGTTAGCTATAGCTAACCTCCTTAGCTGTAGGTTGTGGCGGCTGTTCTGTCGGCCGGCCAAACTGCACGTTACCGTAACCATGGTGATGCGGCTCCTGTTGTCCTTCTCTCAGGGAGGGAAAACCGCTTCACTCGGCTTGTAGAGACAGATTCTCTACTGGGACTCCTTTGGAACACCGTTTGCTTCTCCAGGCCTCAGAGAGAAAGTCAAGCCAGGCTTGTACCTTAATTCCCTTCCATGAATGAATCTACCGGATACACAGAGTGATTCATTTGTACTTATCTTAGTGCATATGATCGATGATTGTATGACACCCTTGGATCCAGTTTGAAGAGTTTATGTCTGTTTGCCAGTAAAGAGACATTAGTGCGCTTGCCTCCCCTATCCCGATGATCACCGGTGTGGAAGAGATCGGACCATTGGAAAGGGGGGTGCTTTTATACAGCCAGTGGCATCATGGGAAGTCCGCTGCTACCCCCAATTCCTAAGTTGTGCCGGTAGTAGGTTAATGCAATTCATTTTGAAAGTTCCAGAAAAGTCCGTACCACATTTCCTGTTGTAACTCATGGCTGTGGGTCCCAACAACACCATATATTCATTTGGCTAAAGGAGCAGAACCTGACTGGCTGGGTGCTGGTTCAGTTGTAGGCAACATTGAATAATTAACTTTGTGGACTGGTGTCAGCAGAACCCGATCAACACGGATAAAACCAAGGAGCTGGTGGTGAATTTCCACAGGTGCAAACCCACCACACTGACACCAGTGAACATCCAGGGAACTGACATTGAGATAGTGGACTCTGATAAGTACCTGGAGGTTCACCTGAACAATAAACTGGACTGGATTCACTCCACCGATGCTCTTTACAGGAAGGGTCAGAGCAGACTCTACCTGCTAAGGAGACTGGGGGCGCTACTGAAGAGCCTCTTTAAATCTGTGGTTGCATTTTCACTTCTTGTTGTCTGTTGTTTTATTTATGCTCATGCACATTTTGTAAATTTTTAAAATTATCACTGAGTTACAGGTCTTGAATCCGAGTATGCCATTTTGAATAACTGCAGAGTTTTGTTTTCTTTTGCTGTAAAAAGGAGAATTTCTGTTTTTATGTTTTTACCTTTGTGTGAATCTGCTAGCCTTGCCTCTCACTTTGCTGCTGACAATAAAGGTTGTTTCTATTCTTCTGTTTTCCTATCCTTGTCTTAAAGAATGTGTAAGCTAACTACTACTACAATTTTGTTGTGTCCCTAAAACTTTTGAACAACTTTAAAATGTTCTTTACGAAGTTCTTTGTTTGACTTTTACTTTTTTAAATTAACTTTTAAACAAACATTAAAACTTAATAAATTAAATCATACATACAGGGTCAAACTTTCAGTCTCATCTTTAGCTTTATCTTTTAAATGGACACAAAAATCCAAATTCTAAAAGTAAATTCAGAAACATAACATCACCTTTTAGCTGAGGAAGATCTACATTTTTACAATGTTGCTGTGGATGTGCAACTAAGAAACTACATTAAAGATTAGGGGAAAGTGTTCTGCTTGTTATGCATACCCAAGCAGAAGAGAAAACACACCAATAGTTAGAGACCGTGCAGTGGGTAAAAAATCTAAATGGTCAAGTGATGAAAAAATAGGCAAAGGAGCTACTTGCCTCACCCTTGTAAGAATTATGATTATTGTTTATAATATTTATCTAAATTTTAAAAATCATACTTTGGATGAAATAAATTCTAACCAAAAATCATTTCTTACGAATAAAGATCAGAGATACACTCTGGTGGTGTGATTATTGGGCTTACAACACTTAATAATTACAATTACTTCATTATCATTAATAATTTATAATTATGAATCAAAACCACAGCAAATGTCACTGTGTTATCAACTGTTTAACTCTTTATCCATGTGAACATTTACTAAACCAATAGTCCTTACTATTGGCGGCCCCTCCTTTACCCGCCACCTTACGTGGTGGAGGGGTTTGAGTGCTCGAATGATCCTAGAGGCTATGTTGTCCGGGGCATAAATGCCCCTAGTAGGGTCTCCCATGGGAAACAGGCTCTACGTGACAGGTCAGACAAAGAGCGGTTCAAGACACCTTCATGAGGACCACACAATCGAGGCATGTGACGTCGCCTGGTACGGTGGAGCCATTGTCCCGCCCCGGAGCCAGGCCTGGGGAAGGGACTCGTCGGAGAACACCTGGTGGCCGGTTTGCTCATCGCGGGACCCGGCCGGGCAGAGCCCAAAATAGAGACGCGAGCCCATCCCCTAGTGGGCCCACCACCTGCAGGGGGAACCATGAAAGACCAGTGCAAAGAGGATTGAGCAGCGGATGAAGGTGGAGATCTCGGTGGCCTGATCTCTGGATGCTTGCGCTGGTTTTAGGGACGTGGAATGTAACCCCACTTGGGGGGAAGGAGCCTGAGCTTGTGCAGGAGGTCGACAGATATCAACTAGAAATAATTGGGCTCACCTCCACCTCCCATCTCTTCGAGAGAGGTGGACTCTCTTCTACTCTGGAGTGGCCCGTGGGGAGAGACGGCAAGCTGGGGTGGGTTTGCTTGTTGCCCCCCAGCTCAGCCGTCTCGTGATGGGGTTTACCCCAGTGGATGAGAGGGTCGCATCCCTGTGCCTTCGGGTTGTGGACAGGTCTCTGACTGTCGTTCTGGAATGTGGGCAATCCCAGAACTCGGTGGTGGACACTGGCATTAAGGGATGCTGTCAAGCTGAAGAAGGAGTCCTACTGGCTGTGGTTGGTGTTGGAATAATTAAATATAGATTTATCTTATATTTTCTGCTATTCTTTAACTTGACTATTTGATCTCATAACCTTTCATGATGTTTGTGTGAGTAAAGGATGTGTGAGTTTGTCTGCAGGCAAAGGTCATAAATGGTGCTGAGCTAGCAGAGAAGGAAGCAGTCCAGTTGAGGAGGTCATAAAGATGAAGGCTGATTACACTCAACAAAAGGCACAACTGACCCTACAAGTTGGAGGAGACTGTGGGAAATGTGTTGTTAAAAGATAAAGCTGTTTATGACCTGTTTGCGATGCAGTTGTTGTTTTCCCCCATCCTTTAGAGAACAATGTTTTTGTAAACTAGGGACCCCCGAAAGACAATAAAAAGAGGAGGCGGTCGGATAGGCTTCAGAGCGGTGCGAGATCTGTAACTGGGTATATCTTGACCGTTTCTCCTCGCAAAGCGAGTAAAATACCTAATACTTTGTCTCTCTTTTCTTTTTGTGTTGTTATAAGTATTGTTAGGTTGGTTAAACCTGACAGTTGGCTTTTGGGACTCCTCAGGCGGCTGACGGGTATCATGAGGCCAAGCGTGCTGCAGCCTCGGCTCTGGCAGAGGCAAAACTCTGGCCTGAGATGAGTTCGGCAGAGGCTGGGGACTTGGGGTTGGACTCCTTCATCAAACAGGCTGAAGTCAGGAAGGTGGTTAAAAAGCTCTATGGGTGAAGGGCTTCAGGGGTGGATGAGATCCACCCCAAGTACCTGAAGTCTCTCGATGTTGTGGGGCTGTAATGGTTGACACGCCTCGTCAACATTGTGTGGCGGTCGGGGACAGTGCCCCTGGACTGGCAGACAGGGGTGGTGGTCCCCCTTCATAAGAAGGGTGACCGGAGGTGTGTTCCAACTATAGGGGGATAACACTCCTCAGCCTCCCTGAGAAGGCCTATGCCAGGGTATTGGAGAGGGGAGTCCGCCGATAGTCGACCTCGGCTTCAGTAGGAGCAGTGTGGTTTTTGTCCCAGCTGTGGAACACCGGACCAGCTCTACACCCTCTGCAGGGTACTCAAGGGTTCATGGGAGTTTTCCCAACCGGTCCACATGTGTTTTGTGGACCTGGAGAAGGCATCCGACTGTGTCCCTCATGTTGCCCTATGGGGGGTGCTCCAGGAGTACGGAGTCATGGGCCCTTTATTAGGGGCCATCCGGTCTCTGTACAAGCGGAGCAGGAGTTTGGTAAGAATTCCCCGCACTTAGTCGGATCTGTTGCCGGTGCATCTTGGTTCCGCGAGGGAGGCGTCCAGGAGGCATCCGATATAGATGCCCGAGCCACCTCAACTGGCTCCTCTCGATGTGGAGGAGCAGCGGCTCTACTCCGAGCCCCTCCCGGATGGCCGAGTTCCTCACCCTATCTCTAAGGGATTTATAGATAAGCATTTTTCACACCTGCCCAAAACCTTTCCACTGTCTGTATATGAATATAGTCAAATGAATTAAACTATTCTTTATTTATTTATTCATTCATTCACTTGCTTTAGTTATTTTTAAGGTTTTATAGTTTAGTGACTATTAATTACCCAGTTTTCCGTGACCTTCATTAACCCCTGAGCCTTGGCTGGGATTAAGTGACACTAAGATGGGTCCAGGTGTTGGTGGGTGGGGAGATAAGGTGACAGTTAGGGTGGGGTTTGGTTTGGGCAGGGAGAGAAGAAAGATACGGGTGATAAATCATTGATTATTTATTTTGATCGAGATTTTAATCCATCAACCTGTCATTTAACTTTTGACAGAAGCGAGGTGCTATTAATTATTTTACAGCAATAGAGACGAATGTCCACCATACTCAGACAAGAACAAAGATGGTGGCTGTGAAAAGGTGCCTATAAGGCAGTCCAGCAAATGATTGATAGAACAATATAATTAAGTGACTGGAAAGAATTGACAGAATATCTGCAGGAGGGAAGTCCCACAATCAAAGCTAGAGACAATCCCGAGGTATGTGTGCAATGACAAAATCCTGTGAGAGTTCTAGATGCAGCATTTCATCGTTCTTTAACTATATACTGTATTTGAAAATAAAAAAAATGTAAATCCTTACCAGGAATGACTGTGTCCTGGCGGCAGTCGTACAGCATCCCAAGGCTGAATGGTCTGCCAAGAGTGGCCACCTCTATCATTCTTTCAGAGTCCATCTTGTTTTCTAGAGCATAAAAGGTTCAGAAAAGTACTCTCAAATAGTACTCTAAAATCTATAGTAATAATAATAATTACAACATTAATGAAGAGAAAAAGAGAATGGGTGGGGTGGGTGGATGGGGTGGGGGCAGAAACTGTTCTGTAAAAAGAGGTTGTGATTGTATACAACTTATAAGATAGGAAAATACTTTCATAGCAAGGCTGACATGAATTCAGCATTACCCTAAACACTGAGAAGCAATTATAAAGTATGAACTGTTAGTGTAAGTTAATGTGGAGGTCCTATAACATTAAAAAAACTGTCCAAATAAAGGACTGACTACACAAGAAGCAGATCAGAAATCATTTAAAATACCTTCAAAGCTGGAGTAAATTTGATTTAACCAAATGTAAAAAGAAAAGCAAAGACCAAAAAGAAAAAGGATACTTACTGCAGAAATGTGTCTGAGCTTTAACACAGAGGTATGATCTTCAAGCTTTTATCCTCAGCGAGGGAGACACTCCTCTTAATGTTTATTCAGGACATGGAGGCAAAGCTGAAGGAGAAATAGGTTCATTTCCTAGAAATGGTTTGAACCATTGAACCATCCCCCCCCCCGGCTATGCCTGTCTCAGGATTACTCTCATCGGGGGTTTACGGTCCCTGCTGATAACAGATTGCACACCCTCTAGTAACCACATCCTGAATATCAACTGTTGCATTATTCCCTCAGTTTCAGTTTGAGTAGAAGTAGGCCCATAAACTTTGAACAAACTGCTAAAGAGCAAATCGTATCACCCTCCCCCACCCTTGGATCAAGAACTGTCTGGGGAAGTGGTGACCTTGTGTTAAGAGAGAAGGATGTTTGCTCCTTGTAGAGGCTGCAAGTTTCCCGGTTTGAAACACAGCCATCCACTCTGTGCTCCCTGGCCCCTGCACAGTGGCAGCCTACTGGATTGTAGGTTATGGGTTAAACACAGGGGAAAAAGGGTGTTGAAATGTACAGTTGCAATGAAAAATACATGTGAATATTATTATGTAAAAAAGCACAAATTACACCAGTTCTTATTCTATTAAAATTATTACCATCACTGTGCCCATAATGATGTCTGGTTTTCTTTAAGATCTGACCTGGTGATTGTGGTTTGGACCAATTATGGTTCTGTTTTCAACGGACTGAAACAGATAACAAAAATGGGCAGAAGGCTCTTTAATGGAGGTAGTAGCTTATACATCCACAAATATGTCCTTAACCATTACCTGGACTCAAAAACTGAATCAAAGTAGGCACTGTTAATTTATCCTTTAATAGACTGAAAATGGTGGGAGTTGTTCCTTTAATGGGTTTAATTCAATTCTGTTCATAGATATAGAGCCAACTTACAACCAATGTTGTTTGTGCACATATATTTATATTATATTGTAGATATGTTTATACTGTTTAATTTGTATTGTATTGCACCGACTACGCCAAAACAAATTCCTTGTATGTCCAAAAACGTACTTGGCAATAAAGCTTTTCTGATTCTGATTCTGATTCTGATTCAAGCCACTTTACCAAAAAATCCATTTAGTTCAGTCATACAGACAGATTCCACATCAAGTATGCTTATTCCAATATGAAGGAGAAGGAGAATATGAAGTTGTTGGCAGCAGGAGCTCAGCCGATGCCCCCCCTCCAGGAAGCTAAACAGAACGCCAGGCCAGATGTCGCTTCTATGAAGAGAGAAAATAGAGAAAATGTATAGCTCAAATAATAGCAAATAATACAAAATTGGAGAGTAGTATGAGAATGTAGTGAAGAGGGTGAAAGTGGTCATTATGTCCTCCAGCAGCCTAAGCCTATAGCAGCATAACTACAGAGAAAGCTCAGGATAACCTAAGCCACTCTAACTACAAGCTTTATCAAAAAGGAAAGTTTTAAGCCTTAAAAGTAGACAGGGTGTCTGCCTCACGGACTAAAACTGGGAGCTGGTTCCACAGGAGAGGAGCTTGATAACTAAAGGATCTGCCTCCCATTCTACTTCTAGAGACTCTAGGAACCACCAGTAAACCTGCAGTCTGAGAACAAAGTGCTCTGTTAGGAACATATGGACCAATCAGATCTCTGATGTATGATGGAGCTAGATCATTAAGGGCTTTATATGTGAGGAGGAGAATTTTAAATTATATTCTGGATTTAACAGGGAGCCAATGAAGGGAAGCTGAAATAGGAGAAATATGATCTCTCTTTTTAATTTTCATCAAAACTCTTGCTGCAGCATTTTGAATCAGCTGAAGGCTTTTAACTGCATTTTGTGGACATCCTGATAGTAAAGAATTACAATAGTCCAGCCTTGAAGTAACAAATGCATGGACTAGTTTTTCAGCGTCAATCCTGGACAGGATATTTTTAATTTTGGCAATGTTCCGGAGGTGAAAGAAGGAAATACTAGAAAACTTGTTTAAAATGCGAATGACCTGTCCTTGTCAAAAATAACACGAGGTACTTTACTTTATTACAAGAGTTCAATTTAATGCCATCCACATTAACTGATTGATTAAGTTTCTTTTTTAAAGACTCCGGTCCAAAGACGACAAATTCTGTCTTGTCTGAATTTAGAAGCAAAAAATTTAACGTCCAAGTTTTTATGTCTTCAAGACATGCTTGTAGTCTATCTAACTGGTTGGGTTCATCAGGATTTATGGATAAGTAAAGCTGAGTATCATCAGCGTAACAGTGAAAATTGATCCCATGCTGCCTGATAATTTGACCTATTGGAAGCATATATATAGTAAAGAGAATTGGCCCAAGTACTGAACCCTGTGTTACTCCACAATTAACCCTGGAGTTTAAAGATGATTTATCATTTACATGAACAAACTGGAATCTGTCAGACAGATAAGATTTAAACCAGCCTAGCGCTGTTCCCCTGATCCCTACAGCATATTCCAGCCTTTCTAAGAGAATATTATGATCAACTGGATCAAATGCAGCACTGAGATCTAACAGAACCAGAACAGACACAAGTCCATTATCTGAGGCCATAAGAATATCATTAGTGACTTTCAGCAGAGCTGTTTCAGTGCTATGATGAGCTCTGAAACCTGACTGAAACTCTTCAAACAGGTCATTGCTGTATAAATGTTCACACATTTGATTAGCAACTATTTTCTCAAGAATTTTAGATAAGAATGGAAGATTGGATATAGGTCTGTAATTTATTAAATCATCTCAATCAAGTGAAGGTTTCTTAAGTAAAGGTTTAATTACAGCCAACTTAAAAGCCTGTGGTTCTGATCCATTTACTAAAGATAGATGAATCATATCTAAAATGGGGCTGGTAATCAGAGGGAACACTTCCTTAAATAATTTGGTTGGGATTGGGTCTAACATACAAGTTGAAGGTTTAGATGAAGCTAATATTTCTGATAACTCAGGAAGCTTCACAGGATCAATATAATATTAGATGACTACACAAACATTTCAGTCCAGAACGTTCTGTTAATCCAGATGTATAACAGCACAGATTATAGAGATAGTGCAGCTCAATGTTGTCTGTTCGCAGGGTGCAAATGAACCTCTCCCTGTCCAGGATGCATGAAGTAAAGTTAAAGCAGAGCATTTTTTCCCCCAACATAAAATGTAGCTGAATGTCTTTGTATAAGAGTAGCAACTGTTGCTGACTTTGGTAGTTGACCAATTTATCAATATTCTTCCTGGTTACTCATTTTATAGAAGGTCTTCATCCAACTCTGCTTTCTGTGGAGCATAATTAGTTCTCAGGACTGCTACCAGATTTTACTGCACCTTTTAAAGCCTGCACAGTTATGCAGGTACCAATATTAACATAAAATGGCTCAATGTCAAATAAAATCATGAGGTAAACAAAAATATGATTTTTTTTTTTATCTGGCCTTAATTTAGCTATAATTTCAAATCTAAAATACAAAAGAGAAGCCAACACTGCACTGGATGACTGATTCATTGAATGTTTAACTTCTTATTCTGAAGTCAGACTGATGATATAGATGTATAACGGTGTGGGTGTCCGTTTTGGGAGGACTTTCATTGTTTCAGTTTTGTTTTGAGACGATGGGTGGGTCCAAGTATGTGTATAAAAGGAAGTTCAGCAGATTCTAACAGAATTCATCCTCACTTTCTGATGCACAGCAGTCTGATTGGTAGGTATCCTCACTGTGTTGAACATGGTTTTGAAGTTGTTGTTTTTTTGTGGTCCAATCCTGTCTCTATTGATATTTTTAGTGGATGAATCCAGAGCAGAAAAACTACAGAACCTGAGCAGAAAAAAGTCAACAAAGGTTTGTTCCACTTTATCTCATTTTTAAAAAAATGCATTAGTAAATTATAAGCAAAGGTGTGAAAACAGGTGCATAGCTCTTTGTCCCATATTTCCCTTTATCAGCCATGTTCCTGTTCTGTCCACTGAGCATTTTAAAGAGGTTTTAAATCATGCTTATTTCATATTGTATTTCTGATAACTGAACAATCCCATAACAGTATAGTTAAAATGTTTAGTTATGTAACTGTATATTTTCCTATGGAAGAACGCATAGATGGTTATTATATTGTTTCTGTTTATGGTTGTACCTGCAGTAAAATATAAAAAATATCTTAAAATTGTAGCAGTACTGGGATGTTTTCTGTGATATAATCTCAGCTATGAATAAAGCTGATTAGTGATAAAATGGCCATTTCTATGCTTGGAAATGTGTTAACTTTACAGGGTGGTAAAATAAAACACCTTATGAGGATTAAAACAGGATTAATGCCCTTCCAGGTCTGACGTTCATGTTGCTGAAGTCTCCATCTTGGTTTCACTCTGCTAGAAAAATGATTGAAAATGATCCGACAACACCTGAAACTTGCATAGCCTAACCATCCTCACTCAAACCATACAGATGTGTCTCACGCCTTAATATTACACAACTAATTCAGCTTGTGACATATTTCAGTACAGTTGCTTTTGTTCAGTAAAAACCTACTTTCTTGTTTCAGATACTTTTTGCTTCGTTTTAAAAGCTGTTAAACGTTATGCATAGTGAAACATTGATCTCTGTGCATATCTCTCCTACAACCAGAGCTGTGTGTGCAGACAGAGGTTGCACAACAAAACATTGTCAGATTTGATCAACAAAATAATCAAATTAAAAATATAAATTCATAGTTAAATTATAAATAAAACATGGCTTTGTCTCAATGGGGAAATGGCTGACATAACCACAGGCAGTAGACCTACAGCAGGAACAGTCAGCTGAGTTTCCTCTGGGACTCCCTCATTTCAATACAACCTTTTCATCTTCATCCTAAATAATTTTGTTTTATTAGATTTAAAAATTTTTTTATAACTCTAGGGTTCATGGCTTTTTTTAGGGGTGGTTGGTTTGCCCACCAAAATAAATCTTTTAAAACCATGACAGTTGGTTGTAAGGATTATGATTATTAACTGATGAATATTTAGCAAAAATTATAATTAAAAATCATAACTAAGAAAAAATAATTTTCTTAACCAAAAGTCCTTGCTTATGAATAGAAATCAGAGATGTCCTCTGGTGTTGAGATTATGGGCTCAGAGCACTTAATAATTACAGATAGTTAATTATCATTCATAATTGATAATTATCAATCAAACCACGTTAAACATCACTGTTTAATCAGCCGCTTCACCAATATAGCCCTGATATAATAACTAGTCTGGTCCAAAAACCTTCACCTAAAAATGAATACCCAACAACAATAATAATAAAAGAAAAATAATATACGCATTGAGTGTCTATGAAGATTAAACCATCAGTTTTATGGACAAAATGTGCAATTTGGGTTAACTTGGACAGAGAAGCTCTCCTGGTGTGCTGATGCGTCTCGATTTCGGCTATCAGCTGGTAGACTGTGGGCTGCAGCCTTAGCCATTAGCAGCTGATTGCCCCAAATCTCGAACAATGGGTCATAAAACTGCGGCGGGAACTCAGTGGAAAAACTCCAGTATTAAAACTGGGACAAAGGAGTGGTCGGGCCACGAGGCCAGGACCACAGCTGCTTTGAATGGAAAAACTTCTAACTCCTGGCTGATTTGAGATCAGCCGGACAAAAACAGGCACCTTGCTGATCCCATCCGCGCTCCGCGATTCAGCTGCACAGCAAATCAAAACAGCTCAGCGTAAAACACTTTAATCAGTATTGCGTGCAACAAGTTGATACCCTGGATTAACTAATGGTGATTCTAAATCACCTTAACTATGCCTCATCCTGCCCAGACTTCTAAATTCACCTATCCAATTTAATATAAAAAAAAAATAAAACTACTTTGACGTTGATTTCTTCTCTCCACCGGTTTGAGGATGTGTCAGGTCTAAAGAAAATCGATGTGGGGGACCAGAGTGACACGCTTCCGTGATCAACTCAAAAACGGTAAAGTTCTCATCCGTCCAAAACGGGGAACATATGAGGAACCGTTGCAGTCGACTGAATCAGCAAGGAGGAAAACTCATCTCCTTGGCAACAAACCTTTGTGGGTTTTTCACCTGCACCGGTGTGGTCTTTGATCGGTAATTAAATCTTCTGACCTTCTATCAGAAGTCCAGTTTTCAAGCTCTTCCGGGAATGACTGCGTGGAGAAAATTAACTCGCCTGCGAGTTTCTGTCGCTCCAGATTTGCGTCTTTGTTGCGTCGTCCCGTGAGGTTTCCACGGGTTTTATAATTCCGGGTGACATCAGAGCTGCGACGTTTGTTGAACTGCGCGGCCCAGTCGGTCTATCCGACCAAAACGGATGACCCCAACATGGTTATTTTAATCAAACTAATTAAGCTGCAGGAGTAGTACTGAATACAAATATTCGGGTATGAAATGCAATCTGTACTCATGGTTTCATTTAGAACATGGTACTACAAGTTATCCTAAAATCAGTCCTCCTTTATCTGCAGACCGTCCCAGCTGCTGGTTTGGGTTAAAACATTTGACAGAATCCGTCCTCTTTTTCTTGGCAGGTAAGGAACTATAGTCTTCATAGAAAGGCCTTTAGATACTAAATATTTATATGAGTGAAAATATAACATAGAAGATGCTAAATATCATTAACTGAATAATAAGTCAGTATGATACAGTAAACTATCATTTTTTCAGAAAGATGTCAATGACAGTATAAAACTCTTATGCCTCTACTTGTGTTTTACTGTGTGTGAGCTATATGAAAACTGGAAGGATCAGAACATTTCATTTAAACGTGATCAGGTCTTGTTAGAAAAAAAAGAGACAAATGGACGTTTGCATTATTATAATAAACTGTCTTCATCTGGAACGTGTCTTACAACTGAACTGATATCAAACATGCTGCTTGGTAAGAATTTTAAATATATATTTCTGGTTTCTTCCTGCAGATTTGGCTGAGAAAAGAATCTCAAGGTCCACACTGTGAAGCCTATTTTTGTGTCATCTGGCTAAACAATTTATTCTCAAAAGATTATCTGCAACCAGCCATGAACTTCTTCAAGTCAGAGAGCTCAAAAAGGTTTTCTGATGCTGTTAAAGCTAAGAGCACGTTGCTGGAACCACAGCTAGGACCGCTGCCTGTTTATAGAATTCCTCTAAAAGAGGAGAAAATCAAAATAAATGGGTGCAGGTTCTTCAGTTTTGGGGAACCCAGCAAATTTGGTTCCAAACAACAAAGCCGCACCATCATGGTTCTTGGAGCCACTGGTGCTGGGAAGTCAACTCTCATCAATGGGATGATAAATTACATTCTAGGTGTTAAATGGGGAGACACATATCGGTTCAAGTTGGTGGACGAAGGTCAAACTAAATGCCAAGCTCACAGTCAGACCTCCGAGGTCACTGTGTACAAACTCTTCTACAGGGACGGATTTGAGGTTCCCTTCTCTCTGACCATTATAGACACACCAGGCTTTGGGGACACCAGAGGCATAGAGAGGGACAGGGAGATCACAGTGCAGCTCCAGAACCTCTTCGCCAGTAAGGACGGGGTCAGTGAAATCGATGCTGTGTGTTTTGTAGCTCAGGCTGCTTTAGCCCGTCTCACGTCAACACAAAGATACGTCTTTGATTCCATTCTCTCAATCTTTGGCAAAGATATAGCAGAAAACATCAGGATTCTGGTGACGTTTGCAGATGGTCAGAAGCCACCAGTTCTAGAAGGGATCATAGAGTCAGGCGTCCCATGTCCTAAAAGTAAAGACGGTATTCCAGTTCACTTCAAATTCAACAACTCTGCTCTGTTTGCTGACAATAAATCGGCAGACACCCAGAGTGGGGACGATGACGAAGAAAACTTTGATCAGATGTTTTGGAACATGGGAACGAAAAGCATGAAAAGATTTTTTACTGCTCTAAATCAGATAGAAACCAAAAGTTTGACACTGACAAATGAGGTCCTGAGAGAAAGAAAACAGCTGGAGGTTTCAGTTGAGAATCTGCAGGTTCAGGTTAGACTTGGTTTAGCCAAACTGGAGGAAATCAGGGAGACCAGAGAAAAAATTAAAGAGCATGAAGCAGCGATTAAGACAAATGAGAACTTTGAGTTTGATGTCTCTCTCAAAAAACCTGTACAAGTTGATATCTCTGGTTCTGGGGACTACATCACCAACTGTCAGCAGTGTCAGGTCACCTGTCACTTTCCTTGTGGTATACCAAATGATGCTAATAAAAGAGGATGTTGGGCGATTGACCAAAATACTGGACGCTGCCGTGAGTGTAAAGGAAAATGTAACTGGAACGTACATTTCAATCAAAGGTACAGGTGGGACTATAAAGATGTTACAGAGAAACGGACAGTGAAAGAGCTGAAAGAAAACTATGAAAAAGCCACAGGGCAGAAGATGACTGTTGAGGGACTGATGAGGCAACTGAAGGGTGAATATGACATAATGCAGAATGAGGTGAAGAAACTGATGGAGAAGTCGACAAAGTGTCTGAACAGACTGAAAGAGATAGCACTGAAGCCCAATCCTCTGTCCACTCCTGAGTACATTGAGATGCTCATTGAAGGAGAGAAACAGGAAGCCAAACCAGGCTGGAAAAAACGGGTTGAGTCACTGATGAAGATGAAAGAAAAAGCAGAGTTCATGGCTAAGGTGGAGAAAGGAGAAAAACCTCTGAGCCGTCAAGAGTCGCTTGATGTGAAGTTTTAAGTCAACAGGTCTCCTCGGGGTTACTTAGATTTTAATCCTGTGGTACATTTCTTACTCGGTCTGCTTTGGTTTAAAACTATTATTTCAGCCAGAAACAGAAAATATTATAATTATAGATGCTGTAAAACCACATTTTAAGCAGACCCACAGTGAGAATCAAGATGAACTAATGAACTTTTACCTCCAGTCTTCCTGAACAACATTGTGCAAAGTGTCTGTGGCTGAATGCTCAGTTCTTATTTTTACGTTAAACTCATATTTAGCTAATTAACGTTAACAAGATTGGGTTTAACTGTAGGTGTTCTACTGGAAGTCCAAGGGAAACACTTCTGGACCAGGAATAAGAAACTAAATAATTCATTTTTTAAATGCTCCTGGTACCATATTATTAATAGACTGTTGCTTCATCCACTCATCGTCATTGTTTCAGACATCCTGTCATGTCTCGGTTTCTCTGCTCAACATGAAACTCACAAATTTAATGACAACTAGGATCCTTCAATGAAGACTTTTTGAAATCTCGAACTCTTAGATATGCCTGCTGCACTATAATCTGATCATTTACACAAATCATCCACATTTAACTCTGCTTAGCCTCCTTCCTGCTTCATCTGCTCTGTTCAGGTGTTCTGTGAAGGTTCTGTACAGTGAAATGCTTTTTGGGCTTGGTTATCTGCTTTCCTCTAGCACAGGATCTAAATGTGACATTTAGATCAACAATATTTGGAACCAGCTGATAAAAGGTTTCTTGAATTTCAGCCTGAAGTTGTAGCAGTTTATTAATGTAAACGTTGGTTGAGGAATCATTTTGTGTATCTTTACCGCCCCCTGCTGTTTGTTGTTTTAAACACGTCTTCCTTCCTTGGTGTTAAGGTGGAAGTTTATTTTTCTATTCATTTATGAAGAGGAGAGTTATTCCTTCCTTGTGCATCTTGTTGTAACTTGTTTAAATGTTATATAATGCATTGTTTTAACTTCTGGTTCAAGAATCTTAGCAGCCCTGTGTTTGTTTCATTAATTAACTCTAGCAGTCAAATAAAAATATCTGTTAAAATATATAACTGAGAAATGTGTTATTTGCTGTGAATTGGCATCATATGAATAAACTGAATTGAAGTGATTTGGTTTATTTTTGTCAGTGCCAGAGAAACTTTTCGTTCGGCCCATCAGGAAAGCTCCACACAAACAGCTTCCAGCTCCATAAACTATTGAAAAGCATGGAGTGGGGCTGATTTTATTTTATTTTTTTAACATCCTTCAGGCGATGTTTTTAATTGTTATTGTAATGGAGGGTGTGTTTGCACTTCAATCATAACTGAGCTGGTTTATGCTAAACCTGACTCCCCCTTACTCCATCCAACAGGGAGGGAGGAAGGCAAATAATATCGACATGTTGGTTTTCCCTCAGGTAAGTTAGGCCTGCTTAGGCCAACATAATAAATGCATGTTCAGAAGAGCTGGAGTTAATAAAAGATCCAACGTTAGGTGGTAATAGTTGTAATTATAGTTGACTGATATTTAAAACCAATATTCCTGAAGACAAGTGATCTGTACCATCATGAGTGTTGACTGCAACAAATACAACAGGAGGAAACAGAAAATACAGTTAAGGAAGTTTTGAAAAAATAAATCCTGCACCATAGAATATTAAAAGTGAAACTATTCCAGGAGCTGTAAATGTCTGTTTATTTTGTTAAACTCACTGTGCAATTAAAGCCACATGCTAACTCTGTGTAACTGGAGGGGTTCCAATAGAAAACATTTGACCAGTTAGACTAATAAACTCAATTTGATTGCTTTGTATTATAACTCAAATGTCAGTATAACTGGTTTGTTTTGACTTCATATTTCTGAACATAAATTAGATCTGTGTGTCTTTAAAGTGCGCTGAGATGACTTTTATTGTGAATCGGTGCTTTATAAATAAACTTATCTAAACATTGATGGTCACTCAATCACAACTATCATTACATTTAGTTTTATCTTCTGCTGACTGGATAAATGGCAGGTTTAATATTTCTTGTAATACCTTTTAATTATTTTATTTAACTTAAACTGAAAGTTTGCTTTCATTAAATAGTGCAAACAAGTAGAGGAAGTTTTTTTCAAAATGTTAACCAGAGGTAAAAAACAGACCAGTGTTGAGAATTTAAAGTATAGCTAAGCAAATATGTGTTCTTCCTGGTAAAGTTGCTGAACCACATACCAGATATTTCATAGAAAAGTCAGAGATTTAAAAGTATATCAGAAATGTTCTGGTCCGTTTAGTTATATTGAATTGTTAATTTCTCCCGAACCAAAATCAACTGAATGATTAAAGACCTCAGAGGACATTACTATATCTGTTAAAGTTTACAGTAATACTGTGCATGAAAACAAACAATATGCATAAACTCCAACATACCACCACACCTGAAACCCGTTTTCTCAACCAAACTTTGAAGCCAATCACCACTTTAAGATGTTGGTGCACAAACATCTCCTCACAATATAGCCTCCTAGAGGTAATCCACCATGGGTTTTATCATTAAACATTCTCCTTGTTGACAAGATTTGTTTTGCACTGAAACGACACTAAAAATACCTCAAACTGAGCCCTACACTGCAGAGCCTCAGGAGGTTTGTGATAAAAGTCAGTCAAACTGGGCGCTTTGTTATGCTCTCCTTAAAGGAAGTATACAACGGTTTCACTTGCTTGGGGGAAGACCAGTCTCACATGTTTTAACTTCTGGTGTATGAATCTTAGCAGCACTGTGTATGTTTGACAGATTCCAGTTTGTTCATGTAAATGATAAATCATCTTTAAACTCCAGGGTTAATTGCGGAGTACCACAGGGTTCAGTACTTGGGCCAATTCTATTACTATATATATGCTTCCAATAGGTCAAATTATCAGGCAGCATAGGATAAATTTTCACTGTTACGCTGATAATACTCAGCTTTACTTATCCATAAATCCTGATGAGCCCAACCAGTTAGATAGACTACAAGCATGTCTTCAAGACATAAAAACTTGGATGACTTTAAATTTTTTGCTTCTAAATTCAGACAAGACAGAAGTTGTCATCTTCGGAGTCTTTAAAAAAGAAACTGCTTAGTCAATCACTTAACTTGGATGGCATTAAATTGACCTCCAGTAATAAAGTAAAAAACCTTGGTGTTATTTTTGACCAGGACATGTCATTTAAATCCCATATTAAACAGGTTTCTAGGATTTCTTTCTTTCATCTCCGGAACATTGCCAAAATTAGAAATATCCTGTCCAGGAGTGACGCTGAAAAACTAGTCCATGCATTTGTTACTTCAAGGCTGGACTATTGTAATTCTTTACTATCAGGATGTCCACAAAATGCAGTTAAAAGCCTTCAGCTGATCCAAAATGCTGCAGCAAGAGTTCTGATGAAAATTAAAAAGAGAGATCATATTTCTCCTATTTTAGCTTCCCTTCATTGGCTCCTTGTTAAATCCAGAATATAATTTAAAATTCTCCTCCTCACATATAAAGCCGTTAATGATCTAGCTCCATCATATATTACGTTCTCTTGATTCTGTTGACGTTTTTAAGAGCAAACTTAAAACCTATCTCTTTTGCAAATCTTTTAACAGTTCCAGTGCATCGACTGTAGTTATGCTACTATAGGCTTGTGACAATTATATTTAACCATCATAGTGATGGTTTTTCTTACATTTATTGTGCTTTTATTGTTTTATCTTAATGTATAATTGTGTTATGATTTGGGGTTGTTTGGTTTTTGGTTTCTGGTTTTTTCCTTATGTTTTTCCCTGCTCCAGTCTTTAATCGTGTCTCTGTTTATTATTTTCCTAGTCATGCTTTAGATTTTGTCTTCTAGTTCATGTGCGGTCAAGTTAAGTTTTTGGATCTGGTTATGCTTTTGTTTCATGTTTTTCTAGTTATAGTTCTATTAGTTTGTTTCCTTGGATTTGCGTTCTGTTCAAGCCATGTTTTGCTCCAGTCACGTTTTGTTCTGTCAATTAAGTTTATTCGGTTCACCTGCACCATGTTAATCAGTTTTGTGTTCCACCTGTATCATGCTCCATTTAAACACACCTTGTTCAGTTAGTAGGCCCGGAAACATTTTTCATTTTCATGCTCATGTCCTGCTGTTCACACGAAGCCTGTCTTGCCAAGCCTGCCCATGTCGGTTTTTGCCGTCACCTCCTGTGAGTGAGTTTTTTTGTTATTAAATATTTTTCCATTTAACATCATGCTGCCTGCTAGTCTGCATTCTGGGTTCGTCCATTGCTCAAGCCGTAACAAATTGTGCACTTCTGTAAAGAACCTTGTGACCTTTAAAGTCTGTGAAAGTTGCTATATAAATAAACTTTTACTTACTTACTTACTTACATCAGAGATCTGATTGGTCCATATGTTCCTAACAGAGCACTACGTTCTCAGACTGCAGGTTTACTGGTGGTTCCTAGAGTCTCTAGAAGTAGAATGGGAGGCAGATCCTTTAGTTATCAGGCTCCTCTCCTGTGGAACCAGCTCCCAGTTTTAGTCCGTGAGGCAGACACCCTGTCTACTTTTAAGGCTAGGCTTAAAACTTTCCTTTTTGATAAAGCTTGTAGTTAGAGTGGCTTAGTTTATCCTGAGCTATCTCTGTAGTTATGCTGCTATAGGCTTAGGCTGCTGGAGGACATAATGACCACTTTCACCCTCTTCGCTACATTCTCACACTACTCTCCGATTTTGCATTATTTGCTGTTATTTCAGCTTTTAACTTTGTTCTCTCTATTCTCTTCCTAGAAGCTACACCTGGCCTGGCTCTGTGTCTACCTGTGACACCTTCCTGGAGAGGGGAATCGTCCGAGCTTCTGCTGGCAACAACTTGATGCTCACCTTCTACAGATGATCCACATAGCCCTGTCTTTCAGTGTTTAACCCTTTCTCTCTCCTAGACATGGCTACTGACTGAGCTTCTACTGTAACTAACTCTATGTGCTCTCTTTCAGACTCTAACATTTACTTTTCCTTCCCATAGAAAGTACTCCTGGATCAGTGCTTCTTTGTTCTGTTTGTGTCTCTGCTCTGTTCTCTCAAACCCCCAGTCGGTCGTGGCAGATGGCCGCTCACACTGAACCTGGTTCTGGTTCTGCTGGAGGTTTCTTCCTGTTAAAAGGGAGTTTTTCCTCTCCACTGTCGCTACATGCATGCTCAGTATGAGGGATTGCTGCAAAGTCAACGCCAGTGACTGTCCACTGTCTCTACATGCTCATCCAGGAGGAGTGAATGCTGCAAGTCACTGACTGGATGCAATCTGCTGGGTTTCCTTAGACAGAAACACTTTTTATCCAATTTGAATAAATAACTGAACCTGACTGAACTGTTCAATGGTTAGGATTAATCAGAATGTATGAACCTGACTGTTGTGAAGTGCCTTGAGACGATGTGTGTTGTGAATTGGCGCTATATGAATAAACGGAATTGAATTGAAAACTGAATTGAATTGAATTGATATGAGACACAAACACAACAACAGCCTTGACTGCTGCTCTATAGCTGCAATCACAGTGGAGGACGATCAGGAGTAGGCTGCAGGCAGCCAGACAAAGCACTCTGGATCAGTACCAGAGAGAGAGGGATGCCATGGAGTGGTACCAGGTTGACAGGTACGAGCTAGAGGACGTGTAAGCTAACGCTACCTAATGATAGCCTGCTCTAGTGGTCATATACACAATAAGTCCAGCATACAGGAGGTTTGTGATAAAAGTCAGTCAAACTGGGCGCTTTGTTATGCTCTCCTTAAAGGAAGTATACGAAGGTTTCACTTGCTTGGGGAAGACCAGTCTCACATGTTTTAACTTCTGGTGTATGAATCTTAGCAGCACTGTGTTTGTCTGACAGATTCCAGTTTGTTCATGTAAATGATAAATCATCTTTAAACTACAGGGTTAATTTTGAAGTATCACAGGGTTCAGTACTTGGGCCAATTCTTTTTACTATATATATGCTTCCAATAGGTAAAATTATCAGGCAGCATAAGATACATTTTCACTGTTACGCTGATGACACTCAGCTTTACTTATCCATAAATCCTGATTAACCCAACCAGTTAGATAGACTACAAGCATGTCTTCAAGACATAAAATGTCATAGAAAAGTCGAGGATTTAAAAGTATATCAGAAATGTTCTGGTCCGTTTAGTTATATTGAACTGTTAATTTCTCCCGAACCAAAATCAACTGAATGATTAAAGACCTCAGAGGACATTACTATATCTGTTAAAGTTTACAGTAATACTGTGCATGAAAACAAACAATATGCATAAACTCCAACATACCACCACACCTGAAACCCGTTTTCTCAACCAAACTTTGAAGCCAATCACCACTTTAAGATGTCGGTGCAAAAACATCTCCTCCATTATCCTTGTTGACAAGATTTGTTTTGCACTGAAACGACAGTAAAAATACCTCAAACTGAGCCCTACACTGCAGAGCCTCAGGTAGTTTGTGATAAAAGTCAAACTGGGCACTTTGTGATGCTCTTTCTAAAGGAAGTATACGAAGGTTTCACTTGCTTGGGGGAAGACCGGTCTCACATATTTCTTTACAAAGTTGAATGAGAGCCAGAAACGGTGTAATGATTTTTGTTTCATTCTGAGTAGAAGTAGGCGTGTGTTTCCAAGTCTTTGTATTTAAAAAGGAGCAACTGTAAAAGATCACAGAGCTCAGCCTCATGTTCTCTGAAGAATCCTTGGAGGTAAGTTTTTCAACAATGATGAATTTGTTTCTTCAGCATGATGTAGGACACGGCCGTCTTTACACGTGTCACATGTAAAGACAGCTTAGTCAATAGATTGGGCCATTAGTCGGACCGTGTAGAACCCAACTACATGATGAGTAGTTAATTCAGCCAATTGTTTCAGGTGTGTTGGATCAGGAACACATCTAAAAGTAGCAGAACCTCAGTTATTGAAGACTGGAGTTTAACACCCCTGATTTAGGAGATGGATCATTACGTTTGTTAAGCTAATCTTATTTCTTTAAACAAATCTCATCCAAACAATGACTAATTTTCCCATATTTTTGTGAATTAATCCAGTGTAACAAAACTCACCACCCTGCAGGACGTGAACCACAAAGAGCAGAGAAGGATCAACAAAGGTTTGCACCACTTTATTTTAATCAATGTAGTATCTTTTTTAAATGCCTGAATCAGCTGTTGGCAAAGTGATGCTGTGGTTGAACCCTTTTTGTGCTCCGATTTCTTCTCATAATCCAATGTTCATGCTAGCTGAGGACTTTCAATTGGTCTTTGGAGGGATTGTGTGGTTGTCTGTCTCCTGTGGTTCTGTGTTAGATCATTGATGGACTGAGCTGTCCAAGATGTACTCAACTGCTTCTTGGGTAGTCACCGCTCTGGGTGCTGGAAACAAACTTGTTTTTTTTTTTTTTTTTTTGCATTTATACAAAGGTGGAGCCATTTGCAGGAAAAATAGTTTCTTCATTCTTCTTAATTTTTTCTTTCTCTCCCTTTGGATCCAACCTTTTGGTATTCAACGTCTAACTTCTGTGTCATACTTTGTTTTTCTCACTATCCATTGTTTACATCAGTGTTCCATTTATCAGTTGCATTTGTCTTGAGAACAAACATTTCCTAAAATACCTCCAGTCATATGAAGTTGTAGTGATAACAGTGAGCAACTACGGTCTATTTTCAGATATGCAGTTGACATTTGCAGTGACAACTGCTAGTATTTATAAGTATATAATGCTTCAGATAACACCACCTTCCTAATGATTTCAAATGTGAAGCTCACAAGAATAAAACTACATTTAACATTCATTCCTCTTATAGAAAGCAAATACAGCCTTACCTGTTGGACTTTATGTGTTTGATATTTTCTATTTTTACTATTTTCCTGATTTCCTTTAAAATATCTTTATATAATTTACCCTCACAGCTGATCAAGAAGACATAAACAGGTTGTGTGTTTGTTGTTGTTTTTCAGGAATTAGTCAGACCCTGACTGGAAATCCAGACAACACTTTAAGATCATTTGGATCTGCAAGTTGTGTTGCCAACACCCAACCGAGGTTTGTTGCGATTCATCTTTAACTCAACAGATCTAACATATATTAAATCATTAACATTGGTCATTTTGCAGCTGAGTTACCTGCTGCAGCAAAGACCAAACCTCTGCCTGACTGGCATTTACTTGCTGAAAACTAAAAATATATCTTAGAAAACATTAATTTCGAAGTGGTTTCACTGAGCAAATCCTGACATTTCTTAGAAAGGTCAGCTGTCATAGAGTCAGTAAAGTACCTAGACATAAAGTCATACTTAATAATTAGAATAATATTGAAATGTTCATTTATTCCAGTAACTCCACCACTGAGTGAAACACATTATATAGATTAATTATACACAAAGGGATGATTTCAAATCTTTATTTCTGTTAATTATGATGATTTTCTGCTCACAGCTAATAAAAACACAACATTTAAGATTAGAAAATTACATCAGACCAAAAAAGTAATTTAATGGAGAAATGTGGTCTTAAAGAAAAGTATGCTTAATACCTAATTTTAATCTGACAAACAAGTCTCATTTTAGCTCATATTCTAATTTACTGAGTATGTATAATTGGTCTTTATTTGCACCCTAACATCTAAACAGTTTTCAAAGAAATTCACCTTTTATCACAGTAGTATAATTTTACATTGAGCCAAATAAGATTTAGTCTGAGTACATTTATTCTGTGGCAACAAAACCCCACATTAGGAAATATATAACACATGTAATAAAAGTTTACTTAGTTTTAAACCTTTTAAACCTGTTTACCCAGCAAGCCCTTCATCATGGAGGATGTTGTGTAATTTGTTCATGGTTAGTTTCTCAGTTTCTATGAAAACTATTTTAATGCACCTGTATGAATGACCTGAGGACTGATTAGATAATAAAACAACAGTTTCTTACAGTTTCATCATTTTTGTGTCTGTCCTCTCATGTTTGACTACAGGCAGATTGACACCAAAGAAGAATCAGCTCCGACGATCAAGATGTGTCTGCTACTGATAAGAACTCTCATCACTGTTGTGGTTTTTACACTACTACTTTTGTTACACTGGAAGAACATTATCACCCTGACAGATTTACTCACAGCAAGAAAGTTTCAGATGTAGTCATGGCAGCATTAGATGATCCTAAGATATCAGGAGCGCTAACATTGACTGTCACATCATTTTTCATTTTGTCAAGTTCACTGACAACAACTCTGTTGGTCATTGTTACTGTAACACTTTGGTTACATTGGTTCAACATCCTCCCACTGAAACATTTATTCATATTAGCTTCAGATTTTTACCAGTCAGTCAGTGGGACTAAATCAGATCTGCACTGATTCAAAGCCAGAAGCTAAATGATTGGCTGATGTTGTTAAAGGAGAAAGCCCTCTGCTTACATCACAAACAGGCCTTTTCCTGCTTACAAAGTTCCACTAGAAGAAAAACAAATCACCATTAAAGGGTGCCGTGCTCAACCAGGAGGAGTGAATGCTGCAAGTCAGTGACATGATGCAATCTGCTGGGTTTCCACAAAACGTTTTTGCCAACTTGAATAATTTACTGAATTTTTTGGCATCGTTTGATAACTAGTATAATCTGAAATGTATGTATTTTACTTGGAATCTGTATGATTTGATTAATTGACTTTGTAAAGTTTCTTGGGACGACAGGTGTTATGAATTGGCGCTATATAAATAAACTGAATTGAATTGAAAGTTTCCATTTTGGAGAGAAATCTATGAACTGTAACTGCACCATCTCGGTTCTTGGGAGATCACAGAGCAGCTCCATAACCTCTTCTCTAGTAAGGAGGTCAGTGAAATTGATGCTGTGTGTTTTGTAGCTCAGGCTGCAAATGAGGCCCTGAGAGAAAGAAAACAGCTGGAGGTTTCTGTTGAGAATCTGCAGGTTCAGGTTCGACTTGGTTTAGCCAAACTGGAGGAGATCAGGGAGACCAGAGACAAAAATTAAACAGCATGAAGCAGTGATACGCAGGAATTAAAACTTTGAGAAGTTTGATGTCCTTCTATTTTCTTTGGGGTCAATTTGAGGTCACAATAACATGACATTTTCTCATCTTGAAAAAACTTTAGGGCTCTTATCCTACATAACCATAACTATATCAGTGCGTGAACCATTGACAGTTCATTCAACATGGAGAACGGGAAACACTGCAAGAAGTTTTATATTTCTCATGCTATCGGGATGGAAAAATACCGTTCCTGTGTAGATATTGATACTTCATACCACTTAGGGGTGGCACAAGCTTAAAAACTTGCACAGGAACCTTCTGAACCATCTCTTTTGAGAAATGGTTAAGTAAGATTTAACGCCAAAATGATCAGTGTACAGAGTATACAACTGAACAGATACAGTAACATTCACCTTCGGTACCGGGCCCCCCTCAGCCCATCTTAGGGATGAACCGAGAGGAGCAACGAATGGAGCGTGAGTCCTGCTTTTATCTATGCCTGTTCTTAACCCTCTTAAAGGTCATCCTCTTGCATCAGTTTATCTTTGACTATGTGTTGCATCTTATATGAAATCAACAGTTATGGTGTGTAAGCTGTAGCAGTGAGCGCTGCGGCAGATAAGCAACAAGGGCAGAGATATTTAATTAGGGCAGCAAAGAGATAATTATGAAAGGCCACAGAATCATACATCCATAACACTCCCTTTCTGCTCCGTTCTCAACTGAAAATGACTTCTAAGAGGTTTTCTGTAAATGAGGTGTGGTCAACCTGTTATGGTTTGCGAGATATAGGACCCCAGAATGCAGAGGAGCAGGCAGCGTGACGGTAAGTGCAAAGGTTTAATGACAAAAAACTCACTCTCAACAGGAGGCAGGCGAGATAGGCATGGCATGATCAAAAAACAAGACTTGATATGAGAACAAGACATGATCAGAGAAAAATGTTTCCGCAATGAATGACAGAACAGGTGTGTATATATGGAGTGTAAACCAGGTGAAGCAAGACAGATTAACTAGGTGCAGGTGAACCGAATAAAGTTGATTAACAGAGAACACAACATGACAGGAGCAAAACATGGCTTGAACAGAACGCAAATCCAAGGAAACAAACTAATAGAACTATAACTAGAAAAACATGAAACAAAAGCATAAACAGGAAAATAATAAACAGAAGCATGATTCAAAACTTGAGCAGTGAAAAACATAAGGAAAAAACCCGATACTAAAAACCAAACAACCCCAAATCATAACACAACCTCTTTGAACATGCAGGTGACACAGAGGAGTCATCTCTGAGACAGAGGATAACATTGAGGAGAACCATGATAATGAGGGATCCTCCTCTGATGAGAATGAATCCATGTTGACCTTTCTGTACTCTCTCAACTACACTAACTTTAAAGGATGTATATCATGCTGTCACCAGGGCTGCTTTAAGACTTTCTGACCACTCTCTGGTCCACCTCATCCCAACCTACAGGCAGAAATTTTTAGCTTCCAAACCTGTGGCTCAGACTGTTCAAAAGTGGACTATTGAGTCAAAGCAGATGTTACAGGCCCTCTTGACTGACTGGACTGTTTTTGAAACTTCAGCCACTGATTTAAACCAATTTAGTGAAGTGGTGACATCATACATTATTTTCTGTGAGAACATGTGTGCAGACCAAGACCTTCTGCACATACAATAACAATAAACCTTGGTTCACTTCACATCTGAGGAAGCTGCACAGAGATAAGGAAGAGGCTCACAGCAGTGGGGACCGGGCCCTGTGTAAGCAGGTCCGGAACAAACTGACTGAGGAGATCTAAGCAGCGAAGAGAAGCTACAGTAAGAAGCTAAAGAAAAGCTTCTCACGTCGAGACGCTTCTGCTGTTTGGAATGGTTTGAAAAACCTGACTGTCTACAGGAGACCTTCCCCCCAACCCTGAGCAGAACCCTCTCCTGGCAAATCAGTTGAATAGCTTTCTACTGCAGGTATGAAAAGCAGCAGTTCATACCTCAGCTCGACTCCTTCACATCCCATTCAGACACAAATTCTTACCATACATCAACCACCCCCCACCTTCAGACCCCTGTCTGCACTAAGGATTCAATTCAATTTAATTCAGTTGTATTTATATAGCGCCAGTTAGCAACACATGTCATCTCAAGGCTCTTTACAAAGTCAATTTAATCCAATCATACAGATTTCAAGTCAGGTTCATACATTCCAATTAATCCTAACTACCAAACAGTCAGGTCAGTTTATTTATTCAAATTGGTTAAAAGTTTTTCTGTCTAAGGA